>NC_047666.1:48691805-48991805 GCF_011762505.2 Arvicanthis niloticus | reverse complement strand
TCTGAACTATCTCAGAAATATAGGATGCACAGTTAATTCATTTTAAATTTTTTGTCACTAGGGTACCTCTGTGATAAGATTCATTGAATAATTTAAACTAATTTAAAGATAATATGTTCTGAATATCATATAAAAGTATATATTTTAATTTTCTTGAGTTTATTAGTAAAGATAAAAATATCAAAAGAAAGAAGCATAGAAAATGAATAGCTTAATTTGGTGGTATAAAAATCCACCATTAATACAGCTTCTAAGCTTATCCATTAGGTAGGACTTTTCATCTTACCCTGGGGCTGGAAAGATGGATCAGTAATTAGGAGTAATGGCTACTTTTCTTTCTTTTATATTTTAATTAATTAAATAAATAACTTTACATACAGATGGAAATTTCCCCTCCCTTCTCTCCTCCAAGTCCTTACCCTAATCTGCCTTCTGCTACCTTCATGCACTCTTCTTTCCTTGCTTTTCAGAAAAAAAAAGTTTCCAATACATATGAGCCATCCTTGGCATATAAAGTTACAGTAAGACTAGGCATGTTCTTCTAGTGAGGCTAGAAGACGCAGCCAAGTAGGGAAAAAACATCCCAAAGTCAGGTAACAGAGGCATAGCCTGCCCCTGCTCCCACAGTTAGGGGTCCCACATGAAGATTAAGCTGTACATCTGTTACATATGTATAGAGGGCCCAGGACTGCCCCATGCATGCCCCCTGGTTGAAGTACAATAGCTAGTTTTCTAAAGGGGCCTGATTTGACTCCAGCATTCACTTGGAAGCTTACAACTATTTGCAGCTCTATTTCCAAGGAATACTACACCCCTTTCTGGTTTCCATGGATAATGTATACATACATATAAAAATGAAGAAAAATTAAGTTGTAAGTTGATTTAAATTAAATACTAGATGTTTATTGAAATTTTGGGTTATTTCTAAAATAAATTACTAAAATATTAATCACTAAGTTTAAGTTTATTTAGTTTAGCTTCTTCCTTTTACACAGTTTAGAGAGTCTAAATATATGTTGACTTGTTAATAAACGTGAGAAGCTGAACTATGAGGAAGCATATGCCTGCAGGAAAACATGAGATTTACATATGCACAACATTTGCTAGTATGCAACAGAATGCTGGTGACAGACAGTTCACGCTTGTCCGCTTTCTATCTTTCTCTAGAAAAGAAAGATGACTAATGGTTAAAAAGCATAATCACTACTTGAAATAAAGTCACAAAGATGTAAGTAATTACTTAAGGATGGAGCACGCAAGGATCCAAGGTCATTAATATTTTTCTTGCTTTTGTTTGGTTGGGTTATTTTTTATAGTGTTTCCTTTTATTTTGTTTATTTGTTTTGTTCTGGTTGCTGATGAAACTTAGGCTAGGTCTCAACCTCCTCCAACACTGATTATGTAGCAGAGGCTAGCCATGAACTCTTGATCCTCCTGTTTCCAAATGGTTCCTAAAACAAGATATAAAGGTTACTTTCTTTTGGTTTGGGTTTTAGTGTTTGTGTTTATTTACTTATTTTGATCAGGACAAAAATAAAAGGAAAAGATGAAAGGAAGGAGGGAAGGGAAGGAAGGAATACAAGGAGAAGGAGAAGGAGAAGGAGAAGGAGGTGGAAGAGAAGGAAGGAGAAAAGGAGGAAGAGAGGAAGAGAGAGAGAGAGAGAGAGAGAGAGAGAGAGAGAGAGAGAGAGAGAGAGAGAGAGAGAGAACTTACACTAAAGTATTATGCTGGTTGCTCCAGTGAAAAGAAATCTTGAATACAACGATGTAAAAGGTTTGTGAAAAAAGTTGTTATATCCCATGCTATTAAGGGGACTGAATTTAAATGAATTTATTAAAGTCTGAAATAAGTTCCAAGATTAATAGTGTACCCAGGTTAAACCCTCTTTTAAGAGATTCAAAATTTATTGTATTGTTTTAAGGGATTTTTATTTTCTTGTAAATAACTCACCTTTAGCTAAGATCCTGAATTTTATCTGAAGTTTTAAATTTGTCCTTCAGGTTAACTTTATCAACTTGTTAATAACTTAAGAAAGTTGTCAGTCTTCTGAACAGTAAACAAACTAAAGAGTTTTGTTATACTTTTGTATTAATGTGATTTGGATACTTACAATCTAAGTAATTCACTATCACTTTGGATAAATGATGACAGTTGTTTAAAACACTAATCTGCCATCCTACCGAACCAAGTATTCAAATATTTTAATGCTTTTAGAATCTTTCCAACGTCAATTCTAAATACATTCTGTCTGACTTTAAACACTATTGAGTGTATACAGAGAGCCCTTAGAAAAGCTCAAGAGAATTTGTTCTCTCACCTTGCAGAAGGAGAGACAGTAAACTAATTAGACAATTTCATACACTCAGCTGCATAGGAAGCTACAGCAATTAAGCAATGATAATTAGCCTTCATGTGACTATTTAAGGATATATGTTAGTTATATGTATTTCAGAAAGTAGCTTAAGTTCCTAGACATCGACCATTTTCCCTATTGTCTATGCAATTCTTCTAAAGCCCAGGAATCCTAGCAAGTAATACATGTACTACTAAAGTGTTTATATTCAGGGATTTTCATAAAATCTTCCACTAGGTTCGTTATAAACCTTTGTCTTTTGGATAGCATTTCATGCTGGTTCTTTTTTGCATACATTGACAATCATTTATGAAAATTTCTAGACCACCACTGTTTATTAGAGATCTTTGGTTTAAAACATTCCTGGGCAAGAATTAGAGATCTAAGAATGTGTGTTTTGCCCTTAGAGAAGATAGAATTTTACTCCCAGCAGCTCATAGCTGCTCATCACTCCAGATCCATGGAAGTCTGATGCCCTCTCCTGGTCTCCATAGGCACCTGCACTGATGTACACATACACACAGGTACATAATTTAAAATAAAATAAACCTTTAAAATCATCATTCTCTCAAATTCTATCTTATTCATAACAATGTGAAAATTAGAACAATTTCCAGTAAACACAAAACAAGACAAAAACATTACTTGTTTTTCAATGTTCAGCTCATAAACATAGGGAGCCCTTGAAATATTTATATCTTACAGCTATCTTGTAAATTATATCTTTGTAAACAGAAATGAAACATTTATCATTTCTTACTACTTGATTCTTACACATTTCAAGAATTTTTTTCATAGCAAGTTAATATTTTGGGAAAATTCAGCAAGATTTTGCTTTCCATGTATAGGACAAAATTAGAAACTTGGTTATCTTAACATTTAATAATTGAGGTCATAAAATCAAATACTGATAGACACTTTTATAGAACTGAGATTCATTTGATCACACTAGTACCTGTGAAATGTCCTAGAAATCTAGCCTGTTAACTGATCTACACATTTGTCATCCTTTGGGTAATTCAGAAACTTGCTGACAAATATTAGAATGTACTTCAGACTTTGAGGAGACAGAAATGTCAAATTTCCTAGGTTTCTAGCTTGTCCCAGAGATGCCAAACACCAGGCTTTCCACATTCTAGTTGTCTCTGCAACTTTTACCTCTCTTCCATAATCTATGAAGGTGAATCTAGCAAAGACTCTTAGCAATGGGGGATATGGAGCTTGAAACCTATAACCAGGCAAAACTTCCAGTGGAGGGATTGAGACACCAATCCAACCACAAACTCTTTGTCCTGCCTACAAGAGGTGCACAGGTAAAACCCTAGAGCAGAAATTGAGAAAATGGCCAACCGATAACTGGCCCAGCTTGAGACCCATGTCATGAGAGGGAGCTCACCCTGACACTACTAATGTTATTCTGCTATACTTGTAGACAGGAGCCTAGTATAATTGTCATCTGAGAGGCTTTACCCAGAATCTATGGAAACAGAGCTAGGGACCCATAGCCAAGTATTAAAATAAGCTTGGGGAGTCCTATGGAGAATGGGAAGGAAGGACTGAAGGAGCCAGAGGGGTCAAGAAGACCATAAGAAAACCTAAAGAATCAACTAAGCTGGCTCATATGGGCTAACAGAGACTAAATTGACAACCAGAGAGCATGTACTGGATAGTCCTAAGCCCTCTGCGTGTATGTAACAGCTGTGCAGCTGGGTCTTCATGTGGGATTTCTAACAGTGGGAACAGAAGCTGTGTCTGACTACACTGCTAGCTTCTGGATCCCCTTCCTTCAGCTGAGCTTCCTCATCTAGCCTCGATAAAAGATTTCCAATCTTACTGCAATGTGATATATCAAGGCTAGTTGATGTTCATGGGATACCTCCCTATTCTGAGGAAAAAGGGATGAGGTGTCAATAAGCAGGAATGGGGATGAAAGGGAGGGTCAGGGAGAAGATGATGGAGGGGGAGCTAATTTCTGGCTGTAATATAAAGATATAAATTATTTAATTAAAAAAGAATGAAAATTGCCTAAACCAATTGATGGTGCAGAAAATAACTCTAATTTCAAGTTCTTGGGTTCGCTTCATAGCCTTGAAAATCTCTTACAAGAATAAAGTTTTTTATAAAAATATCCAATGAGTTTTTTATAATTTCACTGAGGTAGCTCAGTGTTGTCTGTATGTGTATAGGTATAGGGCCATCTTCTGGAGCAGGAACAGCTGATCATGGACCACATTAAAAAGAAAACTGGCTCTCCTTCCCATCCCATATAATAAAAGACTACATAAAATGGAAAGCAAAATTGATGGGAAGCCTGGATGGAGTTGGGATTGAGGGAGTAGGGGTGGGTTTGATAAAATAAGATTATATACTTGTGTGAAAAATCTCAAAAAAATAAAAGAAGTTCTAGTGAGAAAGCAAACTAAAGAATCAGGCTATGATCAATTATTGTTCTTACTAAACATGTGTAAATAACCAAGTGATTTCCAAATAAGATAAGGGTAAATTCATCTTACATAAACATTATTTATATTTTATTTAATTTTAATAGAAATGGGATGATTTGGTGGAGAAAAATATGCTCCTTGGGATATATCTAACATATCCTGTGGGTCATTTGATTTGGTTCTCATTGTTGACAACATTTAAAGTACCATAGCTACCTGTCTAAATTGTATAGGGACCTGTTCAATTCTTTCATATTCCCCCCAAACCTAACAAAAACTGTGAATATTTTACATCATTATTTCACCAAACCAAGTTGCTACCATTGAGAGGTAAAATGTACCTGCTCAGGTCTTTAATGAAAATATCTAACCACATATGATGTGTCTGTAATCTCAGACTGGACACTGAGACAAGAAGATTCTAAATTCACAGACATCTTGGATGACCCTGTGAGAACCTGATAAAAATGGTAAAGGGAAAAAGACAGGAAATAAAGATGAGAGAGGATAACAACAAGACAAGATATGATGAGATAATATTGTAAACTGCAGCTGGGCATTGACACATGTGCTATGAGAAATATCTGCCACAGAGCCCTGACTAGAGCATTTAAACTTAAAGCTGGGCAGATGCTGCCTAGTTTCCAGTGTTCTCAAATTCCCATCTTAGCATTCTTCAAGCTCAAGACATGCAGACCTTTATGACTGCACTGAGGACTCCAAAGCCAAGTTAACAGTTTGCTCTAACCCTTTGCTTATGGCTTCTTTTTGTCTCCATGGCATTGCTTCTTAATTACATCATTCCTCCAGCTGTATATAGTCTTGCCTTCAGCAGACACACACTCTCTCCCACTCTGCATTCTATAAATCCAATACGTAACTCTATAAGTGGATTGGCCTGTTCTCCAGACTGAGGCTGGTCCTCTGGGACTGGAGACTATCTTTCATTTCAAATTTCCAGCCATGAAATCTTCTGGAGATCATTTCAAATGGAGCCTGTCAGAGTCTAGAATGTACTAACCCAAAATCTAATGTCTCAGTATAAACCAAATATGAGACTTTTATAAATTGCAGATTCAGAGATAATTCTGAGATATTTTCCAGAAAATATCAGAATACGTGTCTATTATACTCACCCTCCCTATATCCAGGGGGCTGAATCATCTTTATCTGCAAAGTTAAAGGGACCCTGAATGACCAGGTCTTTCTAGGTTCTCCTAGTTCATCACTCTTGCCTCATGCCTCTGCCTAACACATTTTCACGACTTTGCTTTCTCCATCAAAGCTTGTGGTAGGTTTAGCTATTTCTTTAGTTCTTCAGAACGTTCACATGTCTCAAAATATATATGAAAATATTTAAATGATTTGCTTGTTAATATGTGATGATGTCTTGTGTGGTGTGTGTGTGTGTGTGTGCGCGCGCGCGCGCGTGTTCTTTCATGCGCGTATGCAAAATCACCACAAACACACAAGGTGGTCAAAGGACATGTTTTGAAGTTGGTTCTCTCCATCCATCTTCATGTGGAATCTAGGGATCAAACTTGGGCAACAAGGGATGTTTGTCAAGCACTTTTACCCTCTGAATTTTCACAAAAGCTAATCTGGTTTTTGATGAAGGCTTCAGCTGAGATCCTCAAACAGTACAAAAAACAATTTTCCTGTCTCCTATAAAACTATTGAAATTTTAGTGCTTCAAATTTTATCAAAACTCTCTAGAGGAAGAAGGGTTTTACTCATCAAATCAATAAAAATTTCCTTTGAGCTATTAGAATCCTACATGTTCCCTCAGTGAGTAAAATGAAATAACTTGGCTTTTTCTTTATATTCAAAATCAAAACTTCCCAAATGACTGCTGTAGGATATTAATCTTAAAGTACATTCATTTGTTTTTTTTTTTTATTTTTTTCTGTTTCATTAAACAAATGGCTGAATATGTACTTTTATAGATATTTTCTATTCTCATTTGCCAAAGAAATTTTCTAAGACTCTCTGCAGTAAAAATAACTCCTTAATGATTTTGCCACATCATTTCACCGTAGGATTCTGCCCTGGACTTCTCCTTTACACTTTGAAGCAGTAGTTATTAATACTTTTGAATCTGAAAAAACTGTGCCTAAGAAAGACAGTCCTTTTTTTTTTATTTGTTCGTGTCTCTAGTCTGTTTTTCACCACTTTTATACTGTGCACTAAGACCCTTAAATATTAGTCATTGCTGCATTGTTAGTTAATATACTCTGGTGCTAACTATAGTGTTTTTAATTCTTCATTCTAAGTGTGTCTCTATAATATACCTATGAATTTATATAAATGTGTTTCTCTCTCTCTCTCTCTCTCTCTCTCTCTCTCTCTCTCTCTCTCTCTCTCTCTGTGTGTGTGTGTGTGTGTATGTGTGTGTGATATGTGTAAAGATGCCTTCAGAGATCAGAATAGGTTATCATCACCTCATACAAAATGAGTACTCGGGAACCAAACTCATGACCGCTGTGAGAGGCTACATGCTCTATACATCATTTTATGCCTAACAATAAATATCGAAAACAGCAAGTAAATTTAGAGAAGACATAATGCTGATCCAATACTGGTCTGAAATGGTGGGATCATAAGTAAAATTCTACTTGTTATTAGCACTGACTGAGAGGTTAGGAGCCAGCCACATGACATGTGTAAAAACAACTTGAAAAGCCCTGGACTGTTTCCTGCTGTGATTACCAGGCTATCTTAGAGACATATTTATAAAGAGAATTTTTATGAGGCCCAGGTAGATTTACAATTATCATCTTAAGTGGGATTAAAGCACATAACAAAAGAAATATGGAACTCTCAAACTCTCATAGATCAACAAGCAGTGATAAAGGCACACAGTGTTCCCACATTTTCAATCTAAATTATGTAATAAAAATTTGGAACAAAAGTTGGCATGTATATATATGAGAAAAAGGGTAATTCTAGCAGTTGAATTCATATACTTTTATTTTTTCCTGTTGAAATTTAATACATAGAAGTATTTTTTAATACTTCTTTAGGTCCTTATAGTACTCAGAAAGGAGTCCTTCTTAAACTTTGACTTGCTAATAAGTAACCGATTATTTGTTCTGGAAACTCCAAAAGGACTTTGAATTATGCTAAGACAAAAGACAATAGGAGAAGAGCATGTATATGCATGACATAATATCATAGAACAATTTTTAAATATAGTTCAATACTCATTTGGGTTTTATATTTCCTGGCCTGCATCTAACCAACCTTTTCAAATTAACTGAGAAACTCAATTTCTATCACAAAACTGGGAAGTTATATTCATTGCCTAAGGATTGCCCAAGGCTACTTGATTACGCTCCAGTATTTTTAATTTTCTCCCAGCACTAAACAATTGTATGTTTAACAAGAACTTTCGGTGTCTCTTCCTAAATCTGCTTTTTTCTTTTTACAAGTATACTTTTTATTACTTCTTTCATTATTTATTAAATGTAATAGACTATGAGCCTGCAAAGAAAAAGACTTTCTATGAAAACTGTTTATAGTTTCAAAATACTAATAAAGGACAGTGGGGAAAAACCTTTTGAACTACATAGATAAAAAAGATTAAAAAGATGGAGAGAAAAATTCAAAAATCTATAAAGATTCTAATCTTTAACTGCATCCAAAATCTATGTTGTTTCTTACTTCATTTAAAGAAAAACATTAAATTAGAAGACAGATAGTAAATTGTTGCCTTCCTACAGAAAAAGAATGTAATTCTCCAAACAGCAAACATGTAAAGCAAAACTAAAACAAATCAGAAAGAAAATGTAGCCCTGCTACAGCTTCAGAAATAGTAAAGCCATATAAAATGAAATAATTTCTCTTCTTAAATAGATTTTTCCCCTGCACTGATCAAATAGGTGGAAAGAAGACTTTGATCTAATACATAAAACCAGATATCTATTTTAAAACACTTCCAAGGAAACATTCACTTCTGGTAATTTTCCTTCCTTTCTTCCTTCCTTCTTTAATTCATTCATTCCCACCCTTCCCCTTTGCTTCTCTCTCTCTCTCTCTCTCTCTCTCTCTCTCTCTCTCTCTCTCTCTCACTCTCTCTCTCCCTCTCTTTCTCCCTCTCTCTGCTCTTTCTCTCTCTCTCTCACTCAGTTTCTCTCTCTTTCTTATTTTCTAGAAAAAAATGACTGTCCTATCAATATGACAGTGTGAAATTTATTATGTGTTACAAAGTTAGAATTAATTGAACTCAGAATAACTCAGTTCCTTTTTGTCTACATAATCATGATGTCATGTGGTCTTCTCTCTAGTAACATAAAAGCTAATGATAATGAGTGTGTGTGTGTGTGTGTGTGTGTGTGTGTTCTGTTAGCTACCGAAAGAGAAACATGGAGAATAACTCATTTACAAAACCTTTCACCTGCATTCTGCCCTCCCTGCAAAATATGCAAGGGTAATAGTGGCATAGAACTTGTAAGAGTACCCAACCAAAGACTTACTTGATTTAAGGCCCACCCCATAAGAAAGAATCCATAACTACCATTCATGGGTAACCAAGATGCAGAGATTAGATAGCCCAAAGACTAGGGTAAAATCAAATACCACTGGTCAAAAGACAGTCCTAATTATACTCTGCTATACTCATGGATCAGTGCCTTAGCCAGTCATCACCAGATAGGCTTCCTCTGGCGACACCAGAGGAAGAGATATAAATACAGAGGAACCGATACAGAGACCATAGCCAGACATTGTGTGAAGAGATGATCTAAACTGGAGGTCTCCATAAAAAACCCTTTCTTAGAGCCCAGGAAATCCCTCAGAAGAGGAGGCAGAAAGATGTAAGAGTCAGATAGGGATGGAGGATACCAGAAAAACAAGGGTATCTAAAAATCTAAGCAGGATGTATATAAGCTCACAGAGTCTGAAGCATAAGTACAGGGCATACATAGGTCAACACCACATTCTCTGTGTATATTTATAGCTATTTGCTTAGGATTTTTATGAGACTCCTGAATAGGCAAACAAGTATGTTCTGGCCCCTTAGCCTGCTTTTGGAATTCTTTTTCTCCTGTTAGGTTGCTGTGTCTAACTTCAATATGAAAAATTTTGCTGCAATTTATTGTATTTCATTTTGTCCTGTTTGATTGTTATCTCCTAGAAATCTTTTCTAATGAGAGACAGAATGGGAGTGAATATGGACAAGAGGAGAACTAGAGGGAAACTGAGGAATGGAGGTAGGATATATTGTATAAGAAAATAATCTATTAATAAAAGAAAAGAAAGTCTAATTGCAGCTATGAACACGGAGGAAACTCCTAATTAGTTTTACTACTTCCTTGGAGAAAGAAACTTGCTGGTGTTTTGTTGTCTTTTGAGTCTTTGTTTGATGGATAAGAGCTTTTCTGACAGGAGGGAGAAAAGATTCAAAAGATTCACGTTTCCAATAAGACCCTCAGAATATGCATTCATTGCTTCAAAACCATATTTACCCATGGTACAGATTAATAAATAACAGCCCATTCCTACATTTCAAGTTAGCATATTTCGTTGCCTTATTCTTGGGAGTAAGACAGGTAGAGAGAGGGTGCCCTACTTAGAGAATTAAAGGAGCCTTGGATTTACTATAGATTTTAATGTTTGGATTCAATCAACTTAACAAGGTGAAGTTTTGATGGGAATTGGATTGAATCTGTAGATTGGTTTTAGCAAGATGGGCAGTTTTACTATATTAATTCTGCCAATCTATAAGCATGGGAGATGTTTCCATCTTCTGAAATCTTCAATTTCTTTCTTCAGGAACTTAAAGTTCTTGCCATACAGATCTTTCACTTGTCTGATTAGAGTCACACCAAGGTATTTTATATTATTTGTGACTACTATGAAAGGTATCATTTTCCTAATTTCTTTCTCAGCTTGTTTATCCTTTGAGTTGAGGGAGGCTACTGATTTGTTTGAGTTAATTTTATATCTAGTCAATTTGCTGAAGTTGTTTATCTGTTGTAGAAGAAAATTTTGAGGTCATTTAATTATACTATCATATCATCTGCAAATAGCAATATTTTGACTTCTTCCTTTCCAATTTGTATCTTTGAACTTTTGTTGTCTAATTTGCTCTGGAGGGGAATTCCAATTTCTCTCCATTTAGTTTGATGTTGTATACTGGTTTGTTGTACATTGCTTTTACTATGTTTAGGTATGGGCTTGGAATTCCTGATCTTTCCAAGACTTTTACCATGAAGGAGTGTTGAATATTCTCAAATGCTTTCCCCAGAATCTAATGAGATGACCATGTGTTGTTTTCCTTTGAGTTTGTTTATATAGTGGACTACATTGATGGATTTCTGTATATTGAACCATGTCTGCATTCCTGGGATAAAGACTACTTGATTATGATGGATGATCATTTTGGTGTGTTCTTGGATTCGGTTTGTGAGAATTTTATTGAGTATTTTTGCATCAATACTCATAAGATTATTTGGTCATAAGTTCCCTTTCTTTGAGGGTCTTTTTGTAGTTTAGGTATAAGAGTAATTGTGGAGTCATAGAACAAATTGGTAGTTTTCATTCTGTATGTGTTTTGTGGCATAGTTTGAAGAGTATTGGTATTAGGTCTTCTTTGAAGGTCTGATAGAATTCGGCAAATAAACCTTTGGTTGGGAGACTTTCTATTTCTTTAGGGATTGTGAGACTGTTTAGATAGTTTAGCTGATCCTAATTTTACTTTGGTACCTGGAATCTTTCTAAAAATTTGTCCATTTCATCCAGATTTTTCAGCAATCCCTATAAAAATTTCAATTAAATTCTTCGGAGAGTTAGAAAGAGCAATATGCAAATTCGTTTGGAATAACAAAAAACTCAGAATAGCAAAAACTATTCTTAACAATAAAAGCGCTTGTGATCCCTGACCTCAAGCTATATTACAGAGCAATAGTGAGAAATACTGGATGGTATTGGTAGAGAGACCAGCAGGTAGAATAGAATTGATGAGAAATAAATCAACCCACACACCTATGGTCACTTATCTTTGAAAAAGAAGCTTAAAGCTTCCCATGGAAAAAAAAAAGACAGCATCTTCAACAAATGGTGCTGGTTCAACTATGGGTCATCATGTAGAAGAATACAAATCATTCCATTCTTATCTTCTTGTACAAACCTCAAGTCCAAGTGGATCAAGTATCTTTACATAAAATCAGGTACACTGAAATTAATAGAAGAGATAGTGGGAAAGAGCCTCAAACACATGGGCACAGAGGAAAAGTTCCTGAACAGAACACCAAAGGCTTTTGTTCTAAGATCAACAATTGACAAATGGGACCTCATAAAATTGCAAAGTTTCTGTAAGTCAAAGGATACTGTAAATAAGACAAAATGGTAACTAACAGATTGGGAAAAGTCTTTACCAATCCTATATCCAATAGAGGGCTAAAATGTGATATATACAAAGAACTCAAGAAGTTAGACTCCAGAGTACCAAATAACCCTATTAAAAATGAGGTACAGAGCTCAACACAAATTTCTGAAATGAGTAATATTGAATGGTCAAGAAGCACCTAAAGAAATGTTCAACATCTTTAGTCATCAGGGAAATGCAAATCAAAACAAGCCTGAGATTCCACCTCACATCAGTCAGAATGGCTAAGATCAAAAGCTCATGTGACAGCAGATGTTGGCAAGGATGTGGAGAAAGAGGAACACTCCTCCATTGCTGGTGGTATTGTAAGTTGGTACAACCACTCAGGAGATCAGTTTGGTGGTTCCTCAGAAAATTGGACAGAGTACTACCTGAGGACCCAGCTATACTACTCCTGGCCATATACCCAAATGAAATTCTAACATTTAACAAGGAAACATGCTCCATTATGTTCATAGCAGCCTTATTTATAATAAGCAGAAGCTGGAAAGAACCCCGATGTCCTTCAACAGAGGAACAGCTACAGAAAATGAGGAACATTTACTCGATGAAATACTACCCAGCTATTAAAGAAATGATGACTTCATGAAATTCTTAGGCAAATAGATAGAACTAGAAAGTATCATCCTAAGTGAGGTAATACAATCACAAAAAATACACATTGTATGCACTCACTGATAGGTAGATATTAGTCCAAAAGCTGGGAATACGCAGACCATAGATACAATTCACAGATCATATAAAGCTCAAGAAGAAGGAAGACCAAAATGTGGATGCTTCAGTCCTTCTTGGAAAGGGGAACAAAATACCCAGGGGAGGTAGAGAACGGAAGGTACTTGGGAGGAAGAGAGGAGGTTGAAGGGAAAAAGTGGGGCAGGATCAGGTATGGAAGTGAACCAGGATGATATACAGTGGGACAGGAATTTGAACAGAAGTGCTTACCAATGGGTGATGGGGGAACTGGATGGTAGCTACCAGCAAATCCCAGATACCAAGAAAGCAAGAGTCTCTCAGGACCCAAAAGGGATGTGATTAGCTGAAATGTCCAACAAAGGGGAGGGAGAACTGTAGAGGCCATATCTAGAGGTTAGGAAAGGCACCTGTTCGGGAATGAAGCCACCCACTCATCTCTAAATTTTTAATACAGGATGTTTCATGTCTAAATGAAATATAGGGACATAGTGTAGCAAAGAGACTTAAGAATAGGCCATCCAGAGACTGCCCCACTTGGAGATCTATCCCATAAATAGACACCAAACCCAGACAATATTGTGGATACCAAGAAGGGATTTATGACTGTTATAACTGTTATAACTGTCTCCTGAGAGGCTCTGTTAGAGCCTGACAAATTCAGGGTAGATATTCACAGCCAACTATTGAATTGAACACAGGATTTCCAAATGGAGTAGTTAAAGAAATGTCTGAGTAGAAGGGGTTTGTAACCCCATAAGAAAAACAACAATACCAACCAACCAGACCTCCCTCCCCCAGAGATCCCAGGGACTAAACCACCAACCATGGAGTGACCCATGGCTCAAGATGCATATTTAGCAGAGGATGGCATTGTCTGAAATCAATAGAAGGAGAGGCCTTTGGTCTTGTGAAGGCTTGATTCTCTAGTGTTGGGGAATGACAGGGTGGTGAGGTAGGAGTGGGTGGGTTGGAGGAGGAGCACCCTCATAGAAGCAAGAAGAGGGGGGATGGGATAGAAGAGTTCCGGAGGGGAAAACAGAAAAGGGGATGACATTTGAAATGTAAAAATGTAAAATATCCAATAAAAAAGATGAAGGTTTCATTTAGGTTAAATATTGCTCATGAGTGGATATGAATGACATAATTCACAGTAGTAGTGCATCATTTTCCTAGTTACAACAAAGGATTTTGACCCAAGTAAACTTTAATTAAGAAAAATTTGAAAAAGTAAAACTTATGATACTATATATATGGGTGTCTTTGTATATATATTCACATATACATATACATTTAGATTGATATAGATTATATATATATAAGATATTATATACATATTATATAACATATATATATATATATATATATATATATATATGAAATATCTCCTAAACAAGGTATTAGAAAATCCTTTTAAGAAAGCTGTCTATGACTTATGTACCAGACATTTTCTCTTAGTCATTTTAAACCTACTGACAGATAATCTATAAACACTTACATTCCTGTAACAAAGCTATCTGGAAACTTGTATGTACATTCTTTCTTAGTGGAACATTTAAGTTCATGTTGTACTGGTTGTTTGCCTGATGAACACCCTTCGGTTCTTGTCTGAAAGAGATTTCCAGTTGAAAATACAGCAAGCAGTGTAGTATGAATGGAACTAGGATGCATAATGTGAAACTCACAAAAAAGCAATATAAGTTAGAAAAAAAAAATCCCTGTTTTCTATCTTAGGTCATTTTCTTTTTTGCTTTCAGAGATTCTATGGGATAAAGTTTCAGTGTTTGAACTTTTTCATAAGCACAATAAACATGAAATAGATCAAGAAGAAATTGAGAGACTTAAAGTTGAGTTAGAGTTGCCTATGTCAGCCTTGTACTTGTTTACAACGTTGGGCTCCCCCCTCTCTTGCTCTCTTGCTTTCTCACTCTCTTGCTCTTGCTCTCAATCAATCTCTATCTCTCTATCTTTCTCAAACTCCTAGGCATGTCAAATGTTCATTTAAATTTCAAGATCTTGATTTTCATACTGACATTCTTATTTTAGTTTTTTTCAGTTTTTTAAAAATTTTATTTGATATTTTATTTATTTACATCTCAGGTGGCTCTTTTCCCATTTTCCCTTCCTAGAAAACCCTTATTCCATTCCCCCTCCTCCTTTTTGCTTTTATACTATTTTAATTACATGCAAGTATTAAGGTCAGTTGTAGGCTAGGGAACTAGCAGTACAATAGATGCAAATAGTCAAGGAACAAGCAAGACAATAAACACAAATAGTCAAAGAACAAGCAAGGCAATAAGAAGAATTCCATGAACACTCCTGTGATCACTGTTTCTAAAGACATATCAGGATGACCTAAATAGCTGAGCCTACTTCCCTGTCCTAGCCTATAGTCATTTTCATGTCTGAAGCCTATTTTCTTTTTCTAGCCTAATATTTAGATTCCTGCCTGAAATTACCTCTTTGTTCTAGCTTAATGTTAGATTCATGCCTGAAACCCACTTCCTTGTCCTTGGTGAATATTATATTTCTGCCAAAAAGCCCATTTCCTTGTCCTTGGCCCATGTCAGATTCTTGCCAAGCAGCCCCAAAAGTTCTCCACCTCTCCCCTTTTATTATTTTATAAACAAGACTGAAACTGTCTTAGGTTGTTCTGACAAGAGTGATTTTCTTACCCATCATGAAATATGCATTATCAAAAGCAAAGCACTTCTGTTTCAGTTTAGTAAGGCTCTGTGAAGAATCTTACCCACCCTTGTCTTGCCAGGCTGTTAATTTAATTCTCTTTCTAGGTGTCCATTTTCAGGTTCAAGTTGTGAACTTTGGCCATCAACATATTGGTGTTGTTAATGACAAGCATTAACAGGATGGGCAGGAATAAAAGTATTCCCAGGACAAAAAGGCTACCATGATCAAGCTATATATGTCATTCTTGAAGCTTGACCAAAATAGAAATACTGACCTCAGACCATGGGTAATTTTATCAGCAGTATCTGCTGCATCAACAGTCAGCAGAGCAGCATTCTTTAAATTCATAAGCTCACTATGCAAAGGTAAAACATCTAGAGAGGTGTTAGAATTATGCCAAATACACTGCAAGTGTGTTTAAACTTTTTCCTAATTATAATGACTACCATTGTAAATTATAGAACTAACACAAATCCAATGATATTTGGCATGACACTTGAGATGGCTCCTTAAACTCTGAACCTCCTTCCAATAATTTGAATATGATAAAGAGCATCAATCTGTTCTTCCAGATGCCTATCTAAATCCTCTTGTATATTAAACCTATTAGTAACCTTTTTTTGCTAAATGATTAAGAAAAGTAGCTGTCTTAATTTCTTGTGTCTATGGCACTCTACAACTAGGCATACTTATGCTTAGATTAAAGGGATGGATTCACTTACTGGCATATGGCATGATCCTGATCAGGTATTTAATATGGGTAAGAGGGCATGATTGCGCTTTTTCTGCAGGATCCTAAAGGAGCATGGTGGCTGCCTGAGCGAAGGGTGAGACATGTTGGTGCTAGGACAAAGAATGATGCTGACCTTGTGAGCTTGCTGACAATCAAGATGGGACAAGCTGCTTTGCCTCATGATTTTAGACCTTGTGGAATAGAGAATCAAAAAGAGAAGTTATAATGGCTCTTGTATTTTGCTTAAATATGACTAGTTATTTGAACTCAATTATGGACTGGTCTAGAAATCAATCCAATATTGGAAATAACATTCTTCCTTTGGAAGGCTTGTTCTGGACATTTTCAGAGACATATTTGGAAGTTAGCTGTGGTTCTCTATGATGTTATGTTAGCAAGAGGTAAAGTTGGACCAGGATATGGATTTCAAACAAGTGTTATTAGTACATGTGTTAAGGCTCTTTTAATTGTCACGTTAAAATTACTTTTGTTTCTTCTACAGTATTTAATGTAAGTTGTATTGATGGTACAATTTTTAATTATGTTAGTGTGTTGAAACCCAGCATGTCAGTTACAGAGTTCTATCAACGAGCTTTTTGTTTAATTCCTGAGTATCACAGAACCTTGGTCTTTTGAAAAAAGCTTGCAAGTACTGGAAGAAGTGAGTCAGGTTTTAAGCAGAACCAAGAGGGTAGTGGGCTTGATTATTGCTGGTATAATAGCTTTAATTGCGTTAATTTCTAGCACAATACTGACATTCGTACTTTCCTTTGTTCCTGCTTTGCTGGCTAAAAAGATTTGTTAAAACATCTAATTTTGTATTATAAAAATTAAAGAAAAATAAATAATAAAAATATGTGCTTTAATTTGTCTAGAAAACAAAAAGACAGTACCAAGCCCAGAGTGGGAGAGGGATCTAGAGTGTTTTATGTCTCTAGCAGAAATCTTTTTTTTTTTGGAGGGGTGATTTTTTTATTGGCTATTTTATTTACAATAAAATTTATTTGTTATCCCTTTACCCCATTACCCCCAGGAACCCTGTATCCCATCCTCCCTTTTCCTGCTTCTATTAGGAAGTTCCCCCACCTACCCTCCAATCCCACCTCCCACCCTCAAATTCCCCTACACATGGCGTTCAGCCTTCATGGGACCAAGCATCTCCTCTCCCACCTATGCCCAACAGGGAAATCTTAAGGATGAGAAACAACCTTATTCAGTCTGAGAGAATGGGCAGTAAAAAAAATGGGCAGTCAAGGCATTGGTGATCTATGAAAAGGCGTGTATTATGGGCATTTTTGAGAGTTAGAAGACTGATGTACCAGAGAAGACAAGTGATTGGTAAAGATAATATTGTATTAATTTTCCATTGATGACAAAACTGTAAATATCAGTATTCAGTATCAAGTTAGGAGCCCTATCTTAGAATTGAGATCAGAAGACTATGGATCATCGAGGTTTATTTAAAATCAGCATAAAGACCAGGGAAATTTCTTCAAATATATGGGGACAATTGGGTAGTTCATAGTGCACTATTAATTTTCTGTTGCTGTGATAAAATGCCACCACCAAAAGCAACTTATGGAAGTGTTTATTGGAGCTTAGAGTTTATTGAAAAAAAATTCAAAATCTTGAAAAGATGAGGCAGGAAAGGTGGGCACAATAGCAGAATCAGAAGCTGAGCAATCACATCTTTTAAAATGATTTCATTTATAATTACTTCATTTCACCTTCTTTTCTCCTTTCAACCCCTCTATATATTTTCTCTTTCTTTTTTCATTAATTATTGTTACATAAATAATGTATACACATATAATACTAAGTACATAAATACAACCTGTTAAAGTTATATAAATGCCACATTCATATTTGTTTTAGGGCTGACCATTTGGCACTGGATAACCAATCTCTCTGTCTCTCTCTGTGTCTCTTTGTCTCTTTCTGTCTCTCTCTGTCTTTCGCTCTCCCTCTCTCTTATCATTTCTTAATCTTTTGTGTAGTTTTGAGACGTCATGAGTTTTCCTCTGTTCACATTGGCATGCCTATTATTGTCTTTGCTCAGTTTGTGTGTAGCCAGTAACTTTTGTGAGGCCTTATAGATGTGGCTTCTGACATCCCTAGGAGGGAAACCATACTGGTCTAGTACTGGAAACCTATCTGACTGTACAGGGATAATAAATTTATGAATCTTAGAGGAAAACCTACATCTACCAATTTACTAAACCATCAGAATCCTTAACTATATTTAAAATATTTGCCCTTACACTCATAGATAAGTAAAGTCCTTTCCCCTCATCAAGGAAACTTCTGTTTGCAACAGATGAAAACCATTATAGAAAACCACTACCAATCAGAATATGTAGATGTGGGGCCAAGTTCTAGCAATATCTCTATAGTGAGACTCCTACATGTAAGGCTCACTGATCCTTGCAGAAGGCCTGGAGGCAAGATTATAAGAGACAGAGGATCTGGAGTTTACTATGAGATTGAGAAATCACATTATTAACAGCAAGAATAAATCAGAGAGAGAACTAGAAGTAGGTAAAGCTTTAGAATTCTAAGCCTGACCCAGTGACACACTACCTCCACCTAGGTTACACCTGCCTATAACCTTCCAAAGAGTGTTACTAATTGGGGACTCAGTACTCAAATGTCTGAACCTCTGGTAGATATTTCTTATTCAAACTATTCTGCTAAATACCTGAAGTTAGTTCATATTTGGGAAAAGTATATTGGAATGTTCTTGAAACTGGCATAAAAACTTTCAAGGTAAGTAAGAATCATGATTTGACTTAAAATCCACTCACAATGTAGATTTCCTTTACTTAGCAGCTGTTTTTCAGATGACCATTTATAAAAAAATATGGGATATATATTATTTTCATCTTTGACAGGTTGTGTATACATGGAATTTTGTAAACACGAATACTAGAGAATACGGGCATGGGCATACAAATGTGAACATAAGACATAAATAAATATGTGAGGAAAACCATGTTGATCTCTCTGTAAGGAAAACCTTATTTGTTCCTATAATTCAATGGAAATGATAGGAAATGAAAATTTGGACCCCCACTTGCATTTGTTTTACTTTTTATATTGAGTCATGGGGAGCTCTGAAAACTAGAGACTCTTTAGTACATACCTTCAAATGTATCTTTAGACAATGAAAAGAATTCATGTCTCAGATTTAATTATCAATATCTGTCTATATTTATATATCTATACCCATATGTTTATCTATCATCTGTCTGTCTGTCTGTCTGTCTGTCTATCTAGCTATCTCAAAACCCTAAAATCACATGGCACTATTAAATCTATATAAAATTTTTATCATATATGAGATAAATCTTGGTTCTATTTTCTAATTTTTAAAAAACATGGCTGATGAATCAAAACTAAGATATTTAACATGAATAATGCTTTACTACACTGATTCATTTTAGAGAAAATCTCTGGTTTTTAGTAAGTACTTTTTGCTGATTATGTTGTCATGAGAGCTCTAATATGACTATTTAGAAAACCTACAGTCCCCATTATAGTATCAAATGACCAATTAGAATTTTCTGTCTCAACTTAAATTTTGTCTCTATCACCTATGCTATCAGTATGGTCTGCCACGAGGACAAGTTAAGGGCACATAAAGTGCATTATATTAAATTCTGGTGATAGAGAACACCCACCGCCCCTCCGCCCACATTTGAGAAGTTCACCATGTAGAGGTGATTGCTATCAAGTCAGAGAACCTGAGTTCTGAATCCCACAGCACCACATGGTGGAAGGAAATAAATGATTCCTGAAAACTGTCCTCTGACCTCTATAGTCTCATAGTGGCAGGCAACTTCCAATCTTCCCTATAAGTAAATAACAAATAAACATAAAACAAGCAAACATATCCAGTCATGTCCAACCTTCCATTCCTGCATTCTTCTTTTTTAAATCTTATGTTATTGATTATTTTTTTTAAAAATTAAATGATGGCTTGCTCATGGTTATACACACCTTTATTTCCAGCACCCAGGAGTGAGAGGCATGTAGATCTCTTAGTGTTTATCGTCAGCATGGTCTACACAGTGAGCCCGAGGACAGTTGGGACTAAATAATGAGACCCTTTCTCAAAAAGCACACAACAAACTCTGTAAATGAAACAAAAAGCTTTATTATATAATAATATCAGATAGCTATAAACTGGAAAAAGTTGATGTGGAGTTAGTGCGATTAACTGATAAGCCGTCTCTCTAGCCACAGGCCATAGCTTTTTTATTTATTTGTTTGTTTGTTTAAATTACAATTTTTCATTACTATATCTTGATCAGTTTTTTTCATCTCCCTCCAAATAGTGCCACTTTTACGGCCTTTGGGAGCTGTTTTCATTCTAACCACCACTATGAGTAAGATCTGAGAAGAGGTGAGGAAGAAGAATATTACTGTGTAACCTACAGACTGTTCTTGTGATATTTTAGCAAAAAAGGTGGTTGCTTTTTGGGCTTTTCTGAAAAGTCTGTCTGAGACTAAATTGGAGAGTTTTATATTAATTGCACTGGCAGACTAAATCTTAAAGCATCCTAGTATTGAGTCTGTCCTGTAGTTATTAGTATTCATTCTTATGCAAATCTATAATGAAAAGGAGTAAGCTGAGCAAGGAAGAATATAGTTTGAGGAGAAATAGGGCACTAGGAATTGGAATAGAGCTGAGTCCTGTGTTCAAGGAGATAATCATATTAAATAAAAACCTGATGTTAAATGAATAAAGAGAGTGGTGACCTCAGGTCAAGGCCCTGCCTAGCTAAACTTCCAACTTGTATAGAGGAATTCAAGAAAAGCTTAGGACTGGGTGTAAGGTGACACATAACTTTAATCATAGGGCTTGGAGGTGGAGACAGGTGGATCTCCGAATTTTAGGCCAGCCTGGTCTACAAAGTGAGTTCCAGGACAGCCAAGGTTCAAAAACAGAAAGCTGTTAAAAATAAATTTGAATGTGGGGGCCATGTCCCAGCCCCAGAAAACAGCAGGACTTTGCAGCTTTGACCACATTGTTCTGGCTTTAGAGTCCAATATAGAAGAAAGGGGTTATGAAATATTCCCCTCAACTAAGGAAAACAGCTAATACCAGCCATATGGCATGAGTGTCTCTGCATGTGGGCCTAGGTAGGCTATGTCATGAGTCAGTGAATATGAAGCCTGAATTTCCTTGGATATCCTAAGATGTTGAAAATTCAAAGTTATGGGATACTTCCTGAAGAAAGCTGCTAACAGAGAGTGGAATGAGCCCAAGAGAAAGAAGTATGTTGCAGTCAACAAAGCTGAAAGTAATGGGAGATCTGAAGAGTGCTTTGACATCAAACATGGAGAAGCGAAGTTTTTAGACTTTGCCCAGCTGGTTTTCCATCTTTCTTTAGATGAGAATTTCTTCACTATGCTCCCTTTACTCAGTTTTGAAATGGTATTGTATATCCCATTACATATTAGAATTATGTGATATACTTTTAAATTTTGAATTCATAGGGGATTACATTTAAAAGATTGTCATGAGTCTCAGAAGAGATTTTGAACTTTGGGTTTTAAACAGTGCTGATAGTGTGATAGACTATGGGGACTATTGAAGCTGGACTACATGCATGTTGCATTATGATATGGCTACAAGCTTATAGGGGCCAGGGTGTAAAATGTGGTTGTTTGAATGAAAGTGGTCCTCAGAGAACCACAGAGGTGCAGGCACTATTTGAAATGTGCCCTTGTTGGGCATGATCTCATTGGTGGAAGTGTGTCAGTGGAAATGAGATTCGGGATTCCAGAAACTCAAGCCAGTCCCCTTGTCACTCTGTTTTCCTGCTGTCTGAGGATCCAGATGTAGAAAACTCTCAGCTCCTTCTTCAGTAGCATGTCTCTTGGCATGTTGCCATGCTTTCTGCCAGATTATTATAAACTAACCCTGAGAACTGTAAGCCAGATGCAGTTAAATGCTTTCCTTCATAAGAGGTGCCATGCTTGCTGTATCTCTTTGCAGAAACAAAACACCAGACAATTTACTACCCTTCCAGCTTCATATTTCCTTCTTTTTACTCTCTCTTCCTAATAAATAACAAAACAGCAACAAAATAAGAAAAAAAAATAAGACCAAAAGAAAACAAAATGCACACAAGAAACTTAGAATGTATTTTTGTTGGCCAAGAAAAAGGTCACAAACTGTTAAGATGTGGTAGGTTCCAAAACCTTATAATCTCTTATAACAAAATGTAAGGTTGTGAAAAGTTTGGTAACAGTGGAAGGTTTCTGACAGTGCAACAGTCAAACAGTTTAAAATCAAACACGTAATGAACACCAGGTGTTTCTGGTATTGTTTACCCATGCTGGATGCTGGAAACTCCCTGCTGCTTTGATTCTGAACACTTGTCATGTACACTTTGCACTTTGTATCCTGTCATATCGCACAATGCCAACAACCTCCACCTAAATCCCTGGCTTAGAGCTGAGGCTGCTTTATATAGTGTCACATGACAATTTCTTGAGTTAAAGGAGTCACCAGTGGCAAAAGTTTAAGAAGCCCAGCTTTGGGGAGAGACCATTTTGTTGTCTTAAATACATTTCCTCCCTGGAACTAATTCTATAAGAAAAATCACATTTCACTGCATTTCGTACTTCACCATGGTCTTCTAGGAGCTTCCTAAAATAGTATAGAAATTCAGCATGTTGTAATGACTTTGTTCTCATCATTATTCTTATATTCAACAATTCCCAAGTTATCAAGAAAACATGGACTCAAATTGTCTATATTATTGCATTACCCATAAGTATATGTAAAGCAATCTGGTTCTCCTGAACCTTATATTGTAGTGAGGAGACAGAGAAAAAGCACATCATAAATAAAACCCAGGTTGTTTTCTTTTATTTATTTTTTATTTTTATTTTTTATTGGGTATTTTATTCATTTACATTTTAAATCTTATCCCTGTACCCATTTTCCCCTCCACTATCCCCTCCTTCTGCCTCTATGAGAGCACTCTCCCACCCGCAAACCAACTCCTGTCTCAGTATCCTAGCATTCTTCTATTCTGAGTCGTTGAGCTTTCACAGGACCAAAGGGCTTCCCCCTCCAGTGATGCAAGATAAGACAATCCTCTGAGACATACCCCTGAGACATACCCAGTTGGAGCCATGAGTACCCCCATGTGTACTCTTTGGTTGTTGGTTTAGTTCCTGGGAGCTTTAGGGAATCTGGTTTGTTGATATAGTTGTTCTTCCTATGGATTGCAAACCCCTTCAGTTCCTTCAGTTCTTGCCCTAACTTCTCCATTGGGGGTCCTCCTGCTCAGTCTGATGTTTGGCTGTGTGAATCTGCTTCTTTATTTGTCAGGCTCTGGAAGAGCCTGTCTGGGGACAGCTATATCAGGCTCCTGTCAGCAAGTGCTTCTTGTTATCAGCAATAGTATTTGGGTTTGTTATCTGCAGATGGGATGGATCCCTAAGTGGGGGCAGTCTCTAGATGTCCTTTCCTTCAGTCTCTGGTCCCTCTTTGTCCCTGTATTTCCTTGTGAGGGGAGAAAATCTGGATTAATGCTTTTGAGGTGGGTGGGTGGCCCCATCCCTCAACTGGGGGCCATACCTATCCTCTAGATATGGTCTCTACAAGTTCTATCTCCCCTTTGTTGGGTATTTCTGCTAATGTCCCCACTGTTGGCTCTTGGGAATCTCTTGGGTCCTTGGAATCTGGGACTTTCTAGTGCCTACTTCCACTTTCCCTTTCCCCACTGCTACACACCTACTTTCAAATTCCTGACCCTCTATATTTCTCCCTGATCTCCTCCCATATTTGAACTGGCCCCCCTTTTCCTGTTTTTTTTATGACTTACTTGAAAGTATCATAATTTAAAAAATGTCATCAGAGAGCAAAGCTGGGAAAACTTTTGGTTGAAATGAACATGGAAGATATTTCTAAGCAAAAGACAAGTGACACTTGAAAGGTGATTGGAAAGGAAAGATAAGAAAAGAGAGGAGAGGAGAGGAGAGGAGGAGAGGAGAGGAGGAGAAGAGAGAAAAGGAGAGGAGAGAAAAGGAGAGGAGGGGAGGGAAAGGAAGGGGAGGAGAAAGGAGAGGAGAATAGAGGGCAGGAAAAGGGAAAAGGGAAGAGGAGAGGAAAGGAAAAAGAGTAGGGGAAGGGAAGAACTTAGGCAATAGAGGGAATGGGAGAGAGATAATGATATAGAAATTGAGCCAGAGATACACAGAGAGGAAAGAAAAATTATTAAAGCCAACTATCCATTTATGTGTACAAAAAGGATTTAGAGCCTTGAATTAAGCAAAATCAGTGCTGGAGTTGCTACTGATTATAGTCAACAAAAAAGAGACACTAAATGATGTTTGAAGTGTCAGGACATAATAGCCTTGAGAAGACATTGTTATATTGCAACTCTAACCTCCCCCCACCCCAAAAAAAATGAAAGGAAAAAAAGAGAAAAGGCATTTATTTTATTTGAATGCAAAGACACACCACTAAACAACCTTGGACAGTAATTTGGTTTTGTTTTGTTTTGTTTTGTTTTGTTTTGCTTTGTGGACAATGATATTCTTTTCTCCAACATGAATAAGACATACTGAAAGTCAAGATTCTTTGCACAAACAGTAAAACACAGTTACTTCAAGACCTATGCCTGGACTAAATCCCAGCTCTTTGGTACCTCCCAGACACTGGCCATGGGCCCTGACTACTCTGTCTCACTGCTACATACATGATAGCTATTTATCTTCCTTGTCTGTTGAAAGTTTAAAGCCACAGTCCAATCTTCTGTGGCCTTAAGAATAAAACTTTACTATTTTCTATTTTCATTTTACAAATTTTCTTGTTCTGAGACACAGATACATATTCCCCAAAACAATAAATATCAGCACATAGTGAGTCTTGTACTTGACATTATACCAGTACAACCCACCGTGCAGCATGACATAACAGCTGTAGCAAGCTTCACTTTAGAGTAGTGTGAGCCATCCTTCCTTCCCACGGCTGACCAGTGTTTGCTGAGATCAGAACTCTTTGATAAGAGCAATTGTTGGGTATACATTAAAAAATATTCTCCCAGACCCTAGTTTTGCTTCATGTCACCTATTGGTTAAATACTGAGGCAGCACTCTAGAACCAGGTTTATATGAGTTTTTCTGTGGAGTCACTCAGATAAGGCAAGAGCCTTGAAAGTAGACAGGAGATGAGCTTCATAATGCATCTGTCCATGTTTGTGACTATTTCTGTAAACAAGCCTCCCCTCCCCTGAAACTCATTTTGCTTATCAGATAAGATTAAGTGAGCTACTCTTTCATCTGTTACTGACAATCCATTTGGGGGAGGATAAAATTTAAATCTCCTAGAAAGAGACATTTAACAGATGTGTTAGGAGTCCAAAAGTGGTGAGTGACTTTCATCTCTGAGAAACATGGGTTCTTACAGAAGAAAGGGCTGTTATGAGTTCATAGATGTTCATTTAAAATTTCGCACCCACTGAAGTGAATTATGAACTTCAAAGTTTTTATGGAGAGAGCAATAATACTCCAAGAACTATAAAACCTTAAATTAACAAAATTCCAAGCATTCACATATTTATTTTATTATCATAAGTGACTGTGCAACAAAATGTGGTTTGAAGATCCTATTTATTCATTAATTGCACTTATACATAATGACTGGAGCTTTGTAACCATTCAGTAGACTACTTTTATTGTGTTTGGTTAGGTTAGAGAATGATAAAAATACAAATGAAGTGGCCATAACTACTGATGATAAAGACATTTCTCCAAGATATTCTCTCTCTAATTAAAAAAAAATTTAGTTTCTTCTTTTTCTTTGTATTTCTCTCTCTCTCTCTCTCTCTCTCTCTCTCTCTCTCTCTCTCTCTCTCTCTCTCTCTCTCTCTCTGTGTGTGTGTGTGTGTGTGTGTGTGTGTGTGTGTATGTGTGTATATGTGTGTGTGTGTAGCCATGGCAGCCAGGAGAGCGTGTTAGATCCCCCAAAGATTGAGATGGTGTTCCTGATGGTTGTGCATCACCACACATGGATGCTTGGAACTGAACTGGGTACCTTTTCAAGAGCAGTAAGTGCTCCTAACTTACTGCTCACCATCTCTCCAAACAAAGTCCCTCTTTTTTTACAGTTCCCTCCTTAACCTAGTTTCCAATTAAGAGAAAATTTTCCAAAACATTTGGTAAAATTGGTACACATGTGCTCATACTACTTCAGGTATGTGGCAAATAGCACACTCTAGAATTTGCTGTTAGCAATACACTAAAAAAATAATATTCAGTGGCGACTTGATTGAGACATATAAGGTATGTCTGTCCTTTGCATGAACTGCTTCATATGCCTCACAGTCTGAAGCTGTCACTACAGAGGGATTCTAATAAGTTCTGTCATGTATCTTGATGCCCCAAATTGTAAAGAGTAAGAAATCATCAGTGTCAAGCGAAGAGCTTAATAAAGAAGTTACATCAAAATCCAGGAATTAACTTGCTCTCTGAGTGTCATTCCCAGTAGGAAGGCAATATGTACTGCAAGTCTAGGCTTGAGTTTGAGCAATTATCTCTTGGCTGGAATTGAAATGGGAGAGAACTAGACATTATGCTATATGACCCTGAGAATAGAATGAAATGGAGTGGTCAGTGCAAGCAAAATTTTGTTTTTTTCAGCCACTGTTCAGTCATGATTTGGAAAGAAATTAATATGCTTTCTTCTATTTGGTCTACAGAGACAATTCCCTGTGGGTGATTTCTTATTAGGAACGGGAAAACCAATTATTTACCAAAACTCAGCTACTATCCTAAATGATAACACTGTAGCTTGGTTACAGGATTAGCCAAGGGCAATGGCAACACTGGATCAAAAAATATTAATATAAATCTAAGTATATTGAAAATATTTTTATTATTTTTAGTTATGTATATGTTTGTGTGTGTGTTGCACTCATAAGTGCAAATGCCTATATAAGCCAGTAACATTTTATACCCTTGGAATTGGAGTTACAGTTGGCTGTGAGCCAACTTAACATGGTTGCTAGGGCTAACCTAGGATCTTCTAGAGGGGCAGTATCTGCTTGCAACTGCTGAGCCATGTTTCTAGCCACTCACATTCATGGGTTTTTGTTAAGGATCTCATGGTTACAGATAACCCTCAAAATTACTCTCTCACTGCAAGAAAAGCACCTAAATGATTTTATGTACATTCCTTTTAAAGACCATGTTTCTAGGTGATTCATTTTAGATTTTGTCTGTGTTAGTCCTTTACCTGAATATTTGTATGTGCACCGTGAGAATGCAGTGTCCATGGTGGCTAGATAAGGCTGTCAGATCCCATATAACTAGTTACAGGTAGTTATGATTCTCCATGTGGGTGCTCAAAACTGAACTGGAGTCTTCTAGAAGAGCAGTAAGTTCTCTTACTGCTGAACCACTTCCTTGGCCCAGTCTATGCAGTTTTTAAAAGGCCTGTTTATTTTTCTGGTAATTATCTTCCAAAAGAAAATAATTTATTAACAGTCATGTGTACCACAAACTGAGCTAAAATAACCCTGGGTCCTGGAGGAGTGAACTTTTCTTTGAATACCGCAGGAATAAGTTATTCTCTTACAAGGGAAAGCATATCACATGGAAAATGCAGGAAAGGGAAATACAAAGGTACTGCCAATAACTGCAGTTAACAGTACTGTGGTCTTTACTTGAAATTGACTGAGTAGTTCATAAGAATCCTTGCCTGTTTCATACAGAAGCCATGTGAATAAATGGTGTTAGTCCTTTTAATCCTTGTAATAATTTTATCGTGTACATGCATATCAAATCATTCTAAAGGCCTTGAACATATATGGGTTTTAATATTTATTTTTACTTTGCCTGCATATTTACATGGGTACCATGTATGTATGGAACATACAGAAGCCTGTGGGTGTTTATAAACTGAATATGGATCTCCTGGAAGAACAGCCAGTGCTCTTAACTGCTGAGCCCCCTTTATTCCGTATATTTGAGTTTTACTTGTCAATATTTCAAAAAATTCAGATACAATCAGAAAAAAAGATAATTTTAGGATAGTAAATATGCCAACTTTTGATTTCAGAGATTTCCAAAAATAACTTTTGTTTTTATGTTGTTGTATACAGTTACTCTATGAGATATCAGGAAAAGATCCACAAGTCACGATAGAAGTGAATTGTCTGAAGGGCACACTCGGACAATATTTAGCTCATCATCTGGTTTTATTTTAAAGGAAAATGCCACTTTCTGGCCACTACCTCTAATGTAGTGATTATGACTATAGTTCATCATGTCAGGGTAAGCATAGTTTTTATTTTCCTAATGTTTGTTCATAGGTCCAAGAGAACTGTCTGTCTTTTCTTAGCGCCATTAGCATACATTATCATTCCCACACCAGGCAGTGAGCAGAGTAAATGTTGAGAACAGCTATTTATTTATTTTATTTTATTTTTTAGTAAAATCAAAAACAAACAAAAAAAACAATAAATTTGAAAGTCATTACTGAATTTAAAGTTAATCTCTTGGAAAATATCTGACATATTTTGTCACTCATTAAGTTTCTGTGGACTGAATGAATTAATTCAAGTGTGCGACAAATTTTGAGATGGATCAGAGTTTGGATTTCTAAATAAGTTAGAAAGGAAGATAATCACTTGTGAGAAGCAGCTTCTCTTTATAAAATGCCATGTCTGTTATGTTACCTAATATACTCAAGATAAGAATCCTTACTGGAGTAAAGAAGAAAATACATTATAAAAGATAATACCGAGAGTACATGTGTGTGCACGTGCATGTGTTTGTGTTTGGGGGTATATGGTTGTTGCATCTTTGGAGACAGTAGCAGGGAGTCCCAAGTACAAAGAAAGCTAAAATTGGTGTAACTGATTACAAAGATGACAAAGAAGACTATGTAGAGGTAACGTAAGGAAGGGAATTAAATGAAAATATAAATGCTTTTACAATGCTCACTCCCGCATTGTCTTAGACTGCCATTAGAAGACTTCAGGACAAGGCAGGATAATTCCCACTGCTCATTACTAGAATCCAGAGTTTGATTATCTGGGATGTCATAACATTAGGGTGTTGTTCTTAGTAAGTGGAAAAAGAGGTGTTTGCCATATTTTGCTTATGTATGTTAACAATGACTTTGTTACAATCCCACAGACACTAAAGTCATAATTATTTTTATAAGATTTATCTTTATAATTTTTAAATTATATGTATAAACATGTGTTTGTCTGTTGGTATGTGCATGTGAGTAAGTTTAAGTGACCCTGGAAGCCAGAAAGGGACATAAGATCCCTTAGAGTTGGAGTTACAAGGAGTTGAGAGCCTTCTGGAGTGTGTGCTGCAAACTGAACACCATCTTCTGCAAAGGCAGAAAGTGCTTTTAACTGCTGAGCCATCTTCTTATGCTTCATCAATTAATTATTATTACTATTTATTACTAATTATCATTACCACCACCGCCATCATCATCATCATCATTAGTGACTATTGAAAACCTAGGACTTCCCTCACATTAGACACATATTTGTCACTGAGCTACAACACCAGTTCTTTATTGGATTATTTGAATAATTTTTTCAAACATCAATTATATGTATGTATGCATGTATGTATCAGTTTGCACACTTGTGGTCAGGTCCAGAGAGAGCATAAGATTCCTTGACACCAGAGTTACAAGAGTTTTTGAGCAGCCTGATGTGGATTCTGAGAAGTGAACTAGGTTGTCTAGAAGATCAGAAACCTCTCTTAGCTACTGAGACATCTCTCCAGGCACATTTAACAATCTTCAACTGGGAAATAAAAGTATTAAATAATCTTCCACTCTTGAGCCTTTGAATACATAAATCTTAGCACTCCATTACACTAAGCCAACACATCTCCAGAGAGGTTGATAATAATCAAGAAAAGCAAAAGGTTCAAATCAAGTCTGCTGAATGTCAAAGAAATGATGAGAAAATTAACTAGTAGAAGAGGCATCATAAATGGATTGTTTACATTAGACTTTCACTTCTCTCATAATCTTTTATGCTTGCATCAACTCAACTCCTGAACCTTTACACTTAGATTCTGAATGTTTATTTCTGAAAAATTCAATGGGCAGTTTAAGTAATTTAAAGCTAAGACTTACATTGTAAAGGTAATTGCAATTCATGCTGAAGAATGCCAAACTTAAGCATGAGTGAAACTCTTCAAAGGTAAATGTTAGTAAGATGGTTTTAATAAATTATAATCAGGTCCACCTGCACACATAAACTGGTTAAGTCTTCTAATGGTTTACATGCATATAAAATAGTACGTATAACAGGTCTACCATAACGTGATGAGCAGATATATTACATGATCATTGAGTGCTTCACCCCATTTTAAAATGAGCTGGTAAGTTTCTACAGATGACCTATCTATCTAATGCAGGAAAAAGATTTTTTTGTGTGTGTGTGGCATACTTAGCTTTGTTATAATTTATAGTTACTAAAGTAACTTCAGATTCATTTAAAAAGCATATTATAAGTTAGACTTTCATATAACCTCGATTTTCCTTGTGGTCACATTTAGCACAAATTAATCGTGTCTTATAATTCTTTTAATTTTTTTCATTCATCACAAAATTTAAGTATATGCCACTTCCCTACATGAATGAATCAAACAGAACTCTCTTGAGCTCATTACACAGCAGGATAAATGAATGGGCAGGCAAAAGCCAAACAGAGACATGAAGAAACCTAACAAATGTTAGAAGAAGATTCAATTTGCTTTTATGTAAGCGTATTTGTGTGTGAGTGTTCACACATGTATTCAGGTGCTCATGGAGGACTGAAGAAAGTGCCAGATCATCCTACTAGAGTTGCCAACTCAAGCATTCGGAAGCCATCAGTGTGGGCACTTAGGACCAGCCCCATGTTTTCTGCAAGAATAGCAATCATTCTGAACTATTACTATCTAATCTTTCTATTGCACAAATACTATTGTGATACCTTCAATATACAAGATGTTATTCATGTTGCTGGCAGCATGAATAGTAATGAAACATATCTCTTCCATTTACTTTTATTATAGAGTTTGTATAGAATATGAACACAGTACATTATTGAAAATTAATGTTCAAAATTTTGCTTTGTTAATGTAGAAATGATGCAAATTCCTCTAGAAGTCCTCACAGATGTACAGTCTTTGCTAAAGGAAACTCATGCACACCATGTGATTATAACCAAAAAGATGCTGACTGACAATCACCTTGAACATTAACTCCATTTATGCAGTAAAACAGCTGTATATAACTAGGTCACATTTTCATCCTCTATTCTATCAAATGAAAGGATGTGTAAATGATTCTCTAAATTTTTCATGCAATGGTGTTAGTTTCTAAAACTACTCCTTGTGATTCCGTAGTTTTTGTTATTAAAAAAAAAAAGTGGGGGATTTTAAAAGTTCAGTGCCAGGCATATTTTTGAGTAACATGGTTAACCCAGAAAAGATAGGTTGTGGCTGAAGTAGCTATTGTGGCTACTTACAATCTTTTCAGTCCTAGGCCTGTTTATTCTGTATGTGGAGTAGAATTGTACCTGTGATACTTTGTGACTGTACTACATCCTGGGATCCCAGATGACTTGCTCAGACACATAAGATGTAATACAAAATCCTTGTTTTGTTTTATTTTATTTTATTTTATTTTATTTTATTTTATTTTATTTTATTTTATTTTTGGTTTGGTTTGGTTTTTGGAGAGAGGATTTCTCTATTTAGCCCTAACTTCCTGAAACTTATACCATATTCCAGGCTGGCCTCAAAATCAGAGACCTTGCCTCTGCCTTCCAAATGCTGGGATTCAAGGTGCATGCCACCACTGCTGGGCTAGACAATATAGAATTCTAGTGAGTGGCTAAAGCACAGATCTTTAGCTTTTTTTTTTACATCTTCCAAGATGACAGTGATATTCCAAAGAATATGGAATTAATAACTTATGCCTCTAAAGAAAACAGAAAGGAGATACTATGGTTGACAGAAGCCAGACACATGGTAAGGGAAAGGTATCAATGCTGAGATACTTGGGGATGTTTGTTAGAACCTCAGAATCATCTTATTCTGACTGTTACAGAGAACACATTAACAGATTGATTACATAGTTTTTATTTCATTCTTTACATTTATTTCTATGTAAATCTTAAACTGTTAACTTTAACTATTTTACAGCTATTACAAAAATAATAGAATAATTAAAATATCTTAATATATAAGATCAAATGGATATAGTCTGTGAGGTGTTTAACAATAGCCTCAAGAGCTTTCATGGAAATTTACCAGCCTGAGTAGTCATAGACCTTGTAAATAGGCAGCCTTGGCAGATAGTACCAACTTAGATAAGGACAAGTGAATCATAGGCAGAGTCGTACTGACCTGATCCCTGAACCTTTACCCAGCTGATACCCTGTTCTGAAAGATATCTGTATGCCCCCTGAACATGTATGCTCCTGTGTCATCCCCTTCCCCACATCCTGCATTTTTGTGATTATAACCCTTGTGTTAAAAAGTAAAAATTATGATTTGATAATATTAAAAAGTAAAAAGAAAGCCTCAAACTGAAAATTATATGTTCTTTATATTTTAGCATTATACTAAATTTGGTCAACAGCACTAGATTTAATGAGTTGGGTTATTTGAACAAATTAACCTAAAATGTATGTCATAGAACAAGATGATAGAGACATAGTGTGGATACGGAAGCCAACATATCTGATTTGATCTCCTATGCCTCATTAGAGGAATCTTCATACTATGTAGAGATCCTTCTGGATGCTTTGTATAGAGTCATTATTATTATTATCATTATTATCACCCGAAACTTACCTCACTGTGCAAAAGTCGTGAACTCTGTATCAAACTGACTCATATAGAACCTGCTTGTGCAGACACCACCCACCTCTTACATGTGGCACTCTGATAACCCACTGTCTTCTTCCATAGAGAAAACTCCAGTTTACAAATTCAACCTACAATGTAATACTGAAGAATGATAATATTATGACTATAACTCACATTGTTCAAATCCAGACCACATCACTATGAAAACAGTATCTTTAATGATAGAAACTTTCAAACTTCCATTATATTTTTTAGTGTGTGTGAGTGGGTGACTCTCTGAGTATGTGAGTGAGTGAGTGTGTGTGGCTTTGTGAGTGAGTGAGTGAGTGAGTGTGTGTGTATGTGGCTTTGTGAGTGTGTGTGTGTGTGTGTGTGTGTGTGTGTGTGTGTGTGTGTGGCTTAAAGGGGTAAATTCTCTCCCTCTACCATATCAGTCCTGGTGATTGGACTCAGGTTGGCAACAAGTGCCTTTGTCTGTTGAGCCATGTGACTGGTCATTTTTTTTAAATGTCTGATTTAAAAAAGAACAAGAAAGAGAAAGAGAGAGAAAGAAGGAGAAGGAAGAGGAGGAGGAGGAATGAGGGGGCTAAAAGAAGGCAGAGGAAAAAAGGGGTAAAAGGAGAAGAAAATAGAAGATGTATAGAGGACGATGAAAGACAAGGTGGAGTAAGAGAAGCAGAGCAGAAGCAGAAACAGCAGAAAGGATCTTCATGAATTGTTCATAACTGGCTTTTTCTATCTGATGCTTCTATTTCGAAATAAGAGATGTAAACCTGTAGAAAAAGAAGCCATGATCCCATTCATCAGTTCTTGCTAATAATTCATAAGGTCTAAGCTACCTTATTGATTGTGTATCTTTTTATGTTACCTTAATGTCTGCTAGTAAATAACAGTCCATTTAATTACAAAAATAAATCTGCTAGACCAGCATCATGAGCTGGAATGTGATAAAAAAAATAAAGTTTAAAAAAGATAAGTCCCAGAAATAGAGAACTCAATTAATTCCCATTATTTATTCTTTACATCATTTTATCTTAGCTCTCAAAAGACCTTTTGACCCCCTTCAACGTGAAAGCATACTGGAGATAATTGTTAGTTCTTGCTATTAGTTTCCACTCCTAGCTTTGTTCTGTCATAACTGGTTAGTGTCATAACTTGTTAGTCTCAGGCTCTTTTTCTGGCTGTCTGAACCCTTGCCTACATTGTGTATTCTTTTCTTTTTCCTCTTGCCATTTTTTCTCTCTTTTTTTTCTATGATCTTCTTGTCCTAGAAAAGGTAATTTCACACATACTGAATTACTGCAATTTAGGTCAGACAGACCAGGCACCATGAAAATAAGTTCTTTATTTAGACCAAAAAGAAAAAAAAAAAAAAAAAAAGCTTCTGATCTATTTCTCCTGTTAAGCTTGTGAGCATCTCACCTTTTCTGGTGTTATGGAGATTGAGAAAAAAAGATATTTTTAAAGTGCTCTTTTAGGAAGTCCGGAGAGATAGCAAATACATTGGTGCATTTCTATAAAATGCTGCCTAGAACAAGTATGATCACATTATTGGAAACATGAGACTGTGATTTGGATAGTATTGTTGAGCTTTTATTAAAACTAGGTCTCACTGAGAATATTTTTTACAGCCATTAAGGTGTTTAAAAAATTGGAATACAACACTCATGTTTAGGGAGAACTGGGGTGGTATGCACGTATTTGGGAAGATTAAATTTAACTTTATCTCTGTTTGTAAATATTTTCCTTGCAGGAAGTTCTAAAGATATGTTCACATACTACAAGGATATCATTATTTTAGCAGATATAATAACAATATTTTGTAAGGGTAGAATCTAAGATGACAACAATAAAAGAAAATAGTCAAACTAGAAATACTATTGCAAGGATGACACCAAATCCGAAATGATAGACAGTTCTATACCCATCACTTCCCATCTAAACATCAAATATGACAGAGTGCAAAATATCTTTTATTGCTCTGCATTCTTGATGACCTTCCCTGGGTAAAGTGCTATGGCAGGTATTATAGGCAATGCCTTAAAGGGTGGGAAGAAAACCATCAACATATGAATTTTTTTCTTCTGTTTTACTGGAGACCTGAATTGTTCTAACATTTTCTTCCATATTCTGAGTACTTAAGCTACATACTGAAAGATAGAACGGTTTGATAGATTTATTCATCATTATTTTTGATATATTCTATAGGAATGCCTTTGTACCATAGGACACTCTGGAATGTGTTGCAGCATGTAAGATATCTCAAAGAGTTGAGGATCCTCGAGATATTGAGGAGATGATGAGGTGGGTAAAAATATTGCTGCACAAGCATGAGGACATGAATTTGTTTCAGGGACCAAATTAAAAATGCAAAATATAGGTTATATTCTCAGAGATGGAGATATGGAGACCAGGAGATACCAGGACTTCACTGGCAGACTACTCTAGCATAGTCTATGAAAGATTGGGCAGAAGAGAAATCCTATCTCAAAATATTCAAGGAAGATTCAAAGGTATGACAACTGAGAGTTTTGTTTGTTTGTTGTAGCTTCCACAAACACATGAAAATGAATACAAAGAAACATGTGAACACACACTTACACACACACACACTCACACGCACATACATACAAGCACATACAGGCATCCATGCACATACAAACAGAAGGGACTGATGCTTCTGACTTGCCACTAAATCAATGATGTGAATCTCAGAATTGAGGATAACTCAATGTTGTTCTCACTCAATGAAAACTCCTAACCATTCATTGAAAACTAATGAAGGTTCTACTGTATACACAGCTCTGGATATGATCCCAGTGATTTAGAGTCTGGGCAAGGGGCAACAATTCATTCATGCTTCTTATATTAAAGAGTTCCTTAAGTGATTCTCTGCCATTCAATATTCTTCAGTTTAGAATTCTTTGTTTAGTTCTGTACCCCATTTATTAATAAAGTTATTTAGTTCTCTGGAGTCTAACTTATTGAATTCATCATATATATTATATTATATATATTATATATTATAATATATATGTAATATATATTACATAATATGATATATATTATATAATATTATATTATATAATATTATATAATATATTGTATAATATTATATAATATATTAATTATAATAATTAATATATTATATATTATCTGATGTACAATTGGTAAAGATCTTTTCCCAATCTGTAGGTTGCCATTTTGTCCTGATGGCAGTGTCCTTTGCCATACAGAACCTTTTAAATTTCATGAAATACCATTTGTCTATAATGGATCTTAGAGCCTCGGTCATTAGAGTTCTGTTCAGGAAATTTTCCCCTGTGCTAATGTGTTCAAGGTTCTTTCCCAGTTTGTCTTCTAATAGAGTCAGTGTATCTGGTTTTATGTGGAGGTCTTTGATCTACTTGAACTTGAGCTTTGTACAGGGACACACGATTGGATCAATTTGCATTCTTCTACCTGCTGACTGCCACTTAAGCCTGCAGTACCATTTGTTGAATGTACTGTCTTTTTTCCACTGGCTAATTTTAGATTCTTTGTCAAAGATCAAGTGATCATAGGTGTATGGGTCCATTCTGGGTCTGCAATTCTACTCCATTGATCTACCTGTTTGTCTCTGTACCAAGTCATCAGGAAAATGCAAATCAAAATGACCCCAAGAGTCTACCCCATACCAGTCAGAATGGCTAAGATCAAAAACTCAGGTGACAGCAGAGGCTGTCAAGGATATAGAGAAAGAGCAACAGTCTTTATTGCTGGTGGGACTGCAAGCTGGTACAACCACTCTGGAAATCAGTCTAGTGGTTCCTCAGAAAATTAGACATAGTACTACCTGAGGACCCAGCTATACTACTCCTGGGTATATTCCCAAAAGATGCTCTGACATATAATAAGGACACAAGCTCCACTACATTCATAGCAGCTTCATTTATAATAGCTAGAATGTAGAATCAACCCAGATGTCCCTCAATAGAGGAATGGATACAGAAAATGTAGTACATTTACAGAATGCAGTACTACTCAGCTATTAAAAACAATGACTTCATGAAATTCACAGGCAAATGAATGGAACTAAAAAATATTATCCTGAGTGAGGTAACCCAGTCACAAAAGAACACACATGATATGTACTCACTGATAAGTGGATAATAGGAAAAAAGCTCAGAATACCCACGGTAAAATTGACAGATCACATGAAGCTCAAGAAGAAGGAAGAACAAAGTGTGGATGCTTCAATCCTCCTTAGAAGGGGGAGCAAAATAATCATGTGAGTTAGAGGGTGGGAGGGACATGGGAGGAAGGGAGGAAGAGGAGGGAATACAAGCGGGAGGCAGGATTAGGTGTGGTATGAGACAGAATAGATGTACAGAGGGTGAACAAATTGAACAGAGGTATATAGCAATGGGGGATGGGGAACTGAGGGTAGCCACCAGCAAGTCCCAAATGTCAGGAAAGCAAGAGGCTCTCAGAACCCAGTGGGGATGACAGTAGCTGAAATACCCAACAAAGGGAAGATAGAACCTGTAGAGAATATATCCAGAGGTTAGTTATGTCCCCGATTGAGGGATGGGGCCACCCAACCATCTCAAAAATTTTATCCCATAAATACTCCTGCCTGATGGAAATACAGGGACAAAATGTGGAGCAGAGACTCAAGAAAAGGCTATCCAGAGACTGTCTTACCTGGGGATCCATCCCATATACAGTCACCAAACACAGACACTATTGATGATGCAAAGAAGTGCTTGTTGACTGGAGCCTGATAAGGATGTCTCCTGAGAGGCTCTGTCATTAATGGAAGGGGAGGCCCTTGGTCATGTGAAGGCTTGATGCCCCAGTGTAGGGGAATGCTAGGGCTGTGAGGCAGGAGTGAGTACGTGGGTGGGGGAACACCTTCACAGAATTAGTAGGTAGGGGAGATGGGATAGGGAGTTTCCTGACTGGAAACCAGGAAGGAGGATAACATTTGAAATGTAAATAAATAAAAGAACAAAGAAATGAAATAAAGAAAGAAAGAAAGAAAGAAATAAAGAAAGAAAGAAAGAAAGAAAGAAAGAAAGAAAGAGAAAAGCAACTATGAATTTTTTAAAGTTTCTATTATAGTGTATTGATGTAAAATAGAAAATAAATTATAAGCAAGGGGTAGGCCTATGGAAAAGATGTAGCAGACAATCCAGACAGCAAATAAAAATTACTTTAGACTTCTGGATTCAGTGTTGCACTTGTAGCCCCTGGATATGCCAAGTACATGCCCTTGTATGTGGTTATCTTTACAATCCATAAATACAAGTACTAGTAGTTCTCACTTTGAGAGAAATCTTTTCTTTTTTATTTATTTACTTTTATTTCTCTTCTTCTTTCTTCTTTTCCTTTCCTTCCTCCCATCCTTCATTCCTTCCTTTATTTCATTCTTGTTCATTTCTGTTTTGGTTTGAGATATGATGGCGGTATGTACCACTAGGGAGTTAACATGTTGTAAGAGTGCTGTAGCACATATTCTTGTGATATTTTAGCCTACATATGAGTCACTTTGAAGAGCTGACTAGAGTATTGCTCTGCACCATTTCACATGCAGCAAGCATAGGCTTTATTAGAAATCACCACCCACCCCCTAAATATTATCACCTATCCAAGCCATACTCATCTGGCTTTAGATGTTTCAGTCTGAAAATCAAAAGCACACTAAGCAATTCACATTATTTCCTTCACAATTAACATGTTTACTAGAGTATAAGTCAGTTTTTGGCTGAGCAGGTCACATTAATTCAAACATGATTTAGAAGACACAAGATGATTGAATACTGAGGCTTTGTATATGGGGCATATTTTATTTAAATTCATTATAGAAAAATCTGAATCTAGAGCAAGACTGTTGTCAGTATTTTCTTACAGGCAGCAATAATATTACAGTTTCCCAAATTCCATACCACAATGTACAAAGGAGGATAATTCCAAGTCAGTAAGCAAAATTTCCCTCATATCCAGCCATCTATATCATTAGTTTATTGTGGTCCAGTGAACTAAGAAAAAGACCAAGATGCGGTTATCGGTCATTCCTAGTGACAGCTGCAGAAGGGATCAGTCAGATGGTACAGATGACTGACTAGTCTGGAGTTCACTTTGGAACTCAGAACTGACAGCTAAATCTTGCACATGTGACTCTTCAAAAAAACTAAAAAAATGGATGATTAGAGAATAATAAAAGCAAAATCTTAACTTTTAATTTTTTAGTCTGATAAATATGAATAATTCCAGAGAATTCTAAGAAATACTTGCTCTAGGTACAATAACCAAGAATAATATGATCAGATTTAGTTGCCTATTTCCTTTTGTGGAGTTTCATGGGCATGCTTCCACTTACTAAGTTTGAAAAAAAAACATTTTATTTGTTTCTTAAATTAAAAAAAAATATAGGGAGCTGATTGGGCTGGCAGAAGTCTTCTATCCCAGTATTGGGGAAGACAAGGTAAGTGGATCTCTGTTAGTTATAGACAGTCCTGCTCTACATAGTGAGTTATAGCCTACCCACAGCTATATAGTGAATGCCTGTCTCAAAGGTCAGCAAGCAATTAATGATATAAATAAATAGATAAATAAATAAACTTACCAGGAAGATGGTTTAACAGGTAAATTTAATTTACTTCCTCTCAAGCCTTATGACCTGAGTTCTATCTGTGGGATGCAGGTGGCAGAAGGAGAGAAGAGATTGTAGCAAACTGTCCTCTGATCTTCATACATCCCCAATCAATAAATATAATAAACATATTTAAAACATATTTAGAGAAGTACAATATAACCTGTGACCTATCATAATTGTCCAAGCTCTAATTGTGTTTCTGATACATTTCATAGTAATAAAGATACTGCTAAAGTCACAATTGGGCGTGGATATCCACATTGCAATGAATAACTGATGAAAAGAGCCATTCTCCTGGGGTCTCTTCCCTGACCACTCTGAGATGAATCAGAACTGATAGTTGGATGTTCTCTACAGCATTACATGAGGACATTGAATCTTTTAAATTCATGACTTGATGTTCAACATTCTTGCTGATTATTTTAATCACATCACACACAGAAGCACTTCAGTCATCCAGTATCTCCCAGGAGGCACAGCCTCAATTGCTATCTCTAATCTTTTCAGAGCACCCTCTTCGGCTACTATTCATTAATTAAACATCCTTCTGCCGCTGTTCCTTTTGGCTGCTGTTCCCCTAGAAGCTTCATGATCACTTGTCATTCTATTACATCCTTTATCCCAACTACACTGGTTCATCTTCAATTATTTTCTTCTTTTAGAACTATTTTCCTCTCTTATAATATTCTTTGATGACTTGATAAGTCTCTACAATCAAATTCCACCTCATTTATTTAAATTACTACTCTCAAAAGCATGGCAAATCTTCCTTTGTAATCATTTCCTCAGTCCCCAGAGGAGTTTAAAACTGATATTCACTGTAAGCACACAAAAGTAAATGCCCAGATTAAAAAGTAAAAGAAAAACAATCAAGCTAGGAGCCAATCTAGATACCACAAATCAATGTTAGAAAAGGCAGAAATTAGGATAATAATATTGATTTACTCATTTGTTTTCATCCATTGAATGATTCACTCAATGGACAAGTATTTACTTAGTAGGGATATTATAGCAGACAATGTAATAATGACATTTTTATGAGACCACCTGTTTAAAAGTGATTCACATCACATGCTGAACTTTTAATATGAGATCCATCTTAACTCTCTAGTGACAGACGGCCTTTGCTGCTCTTCCTGATTCTGGCTTGAGACCATGATAGTGCTGATGCTATGTATCTCTTGAAGAGTTACAATAGGTAGCTCAGGCCACAGTTTCTGCCTGGTTATTTCAGGTCATTCTGAGGAGCCTAAAAATGAATTCTTATTTCTACAAGGCCACCACGATGCAAGCAAGTTCAAATAATCAGCTGAAAAAATTTGCGGCCCAATTTTGACTGAGTTTTTTAGCAATAGCTCACAGACCTGTCATCTAGTCTGTGCACTATCTCAAAAGAGGCTGAACAGCTCCGACTCAGGCTGTTGTATGGTGTAGACATAAGCCCATCCACTTAAATTTAGGAAGAGTGTCTTTCTCTCTCACTCTCTGCTCTATCGTTTCTCTCTTTCATTTTCTCAAAATTTATGTATTTTTATTTTACATCTATGTTTTGCCTGAATATATGGATTTGTATCATAGGCCATGTTCATTGTGCCTGTGAAATCCCAAAGAGGGTAGTGGGCACTGTATTCTGGGAACTGAAGTTACAGATGGCATGAGTCAGTGAGTGGGTATTGGGGACAGAACTGGGGTCTGAGCAAAAAAAGGGGAGGGTGTTCTTAATGGTTGAGCCATATCTGCAACTTTTAGAATTTTGTACTTAGTAAAAAGTTATTGATGTAATTGATGTAGCCCATGACTCACATCACTTACAGTCTATAGGTAAAGGTACAACCACATTAAGAATTGATGCTTAAATTACATATTGCAATGCATACAATGTTTTCATATAGCTTACTCTGTTATTGTTAGTAGAAAGGAGGGAAAATCCTCAGAAGCCCCATTATGAGACCTTTATATAAATAATGAAGAAAGTCTCTCCCCAAAACTTCATTGCCACCTCCTGGGAACACAAGAGATATAAACCTTGGAATATTAGGGATATAGAAAAAAATCACAAAATATGGTAAACTCACACTAGGAAGAAAATACTAGAACTTTATAATTTATTGTAGATATACCTTTGAATTTTAATGTTTATTATAGTGTTGGGAAGTTTTCTTTTCAATCTCCTTATATAGGTTTCAATGAAAATAGTAATGACAAAGATAATAATAATGATACTGAAACAGTATATCAGTTGATGGGTTACTAATGCCTAAACACATTAAGGAGCTCTTGTATTTTTTTTTTTATTTGATAATACACCACAGGCTCGAAAGATGTCTCAGTAGTGTAAAGCACTTGCTGTACTTCCAGAGTATCTAAGTTCAATTACCATTGTCCACTTGGAACAGTTTATAACCTGCTATAATTACAGTTCCACAGGTTCTGATTCCATCTCTTAACCTCCACAGGCCTACTACACAAGTGATAGCGACATGGAGACACACACATACATACACACACACACACACACACACACACACATACATATAGTGGTTGAAGAGATGTGTCATTGATTAAGTGCAGTGTTCTCTTACATAGGACCAGTGTCCTCTTACATAGGACCTCAGCATGTTTTTCTGTAGTCATGTTGAACAGCTCACAATTACCAGTAACTCCAGCACTTTTGGATCTAATATCTTGTGGACACCTGTACATACTCTGCCCTCATATGAACATAAATTCAAAATAAAATTTTAAAATCTAATCTAAAAAGGTTATTGAAAGATTCTATAAGATAAAGCTAATGTAAAAAATAAAAATAAAAATAGGAGTAACCCCATTCCCTAAAGCCATAGAACATGTAAATAGACATACTGTGTTGGAACTCTGATGGGCTAAGGCCACAGCCTCACCTTATGACCACTGCAAAATGACGATGACAAGGATTTCTCTGTTAGTTCTGAAAATCTTGCCTTGAACTACTTACCTCAGAATTGCCACATTCTTAGCCTAGCAAATAACAGGAGTTTCATTGGGCTTTTTCTAAACTGGTTTTCCCTTTCTTAGAGTGTCTCCCAACCCTAGATGACTATAGTTAATTAACTCATTGCTTCAAATATTTGGGAAGACTCCAGTTGGGTCAGGGTAGTTTTCCTCCTTATACCAGTTGAATGTACTAAAGGTCACAGAGCAAGGCATTGCTTAGCACAGTCACAGATCAGCCTTTTGATGCCATTAGGCTTTTAAGTCTATTTGTTGCTCAGACATAACCTATCTATGACCTCTACATCATGATGATGATAAGGTAGGAGAAATAGGAAGCTCAGTGCATTTTCTAAGGTAACACAATGAATCTGCCCATGATACTGTAGTCCTTGGAATTTGATCCATAAATGCTGAGAGTGCTGACTCAGTTAAGAGGAGGAAGAGGATATAGCTCTTCTACGAAAGGTAATTTTGCAATTTTTTTAAATGGAAGAAAGGGGAGGGAGTTATTAAGGTCAGTGCCAAGCAAAATTACCCTGTGAAGCTCTCCCTTCTATTTGCTCTCAGAGATGAGAGGCAGCTCTCTGCCCCACTTTCTCTGCTCCATTTAGGTGTCATCGTCATCACATCAAAGTCATTTTTGTGTGTTTGCTCAGATATGCTCATATTTTCTCCCTTTGCAATCTACAGGCTACTGTCCTGTATAATTTTCCTAGACTTCCTGGGTTGCTCTATTTCACTATTTCCCTTGCAATGACTTTAGAAAAGGAGTTTGGAATTGATAGGACACAGGAACTGCCCTCCTTTTCTCACTTTATATTCTTACTAGTGTGTCTGTAAGAGAAGTAATTTCCCGTATCAGCTAACATGGTAAAACCAATGTCACCTTTTTTGAGGAAAAGGGTCTGCCCTTAATCATCATGATTAGAAACTGTTACTACATAAAAGAATAATATATAGCTTTGACATTTCAAATGTTTAAAATTTTCCTTGTTTATAACCCCAAAGTGTCGCATGGCATTTCTATTGAATCTTGCTGCTCATGCTGCTTTTTAAGCACATATGAATTTTACTGATAACACACAGATCATTTCTTGCAATTCACCTATGTCCCTAAGGCTGGGGTTAACTGTATGCTCTAATTTATCTCTATTTCTTAGAGAGAAGTTTTAATCTTGTGTCACTACACATTCTTATGGATTCTTGGATTCTTGGCAGTATGGATATTTTGTACCTATTATGCAGTATTGACAGACACATGTAACTTTGAAGAACATGCTAAGATTAAGCATTCTCTCATGGTTACTCCAAGTGCTATGTGAGAGTATTGAATAGTGAATTCTCTCTCTCTCTCTCTCTCTCTCTCTCTCTCTCTCTCTCTCTCTCTCTCTCTTTCTCTCACTCTCCCTCCCCCTTCCTTTTTTATAGTCTTCTCTTTGTTCTTCGACAACATGAGCTAATGAATGCAAGATCACTCTTGTTCCCATGCCTATTAACTCCCAGGGTTACTTTTTCCTTAGAGTCTTTCTGTGAGATGCACATGAGTCAGACAGTTGGGGGAATGCATGAACATACAGCTTTACACAGAGATACAAAAAACTAAAATGACAGTCACACACTCCCTTGGCTCTCTGGTTTCCCTGGTTGCTTCCAGCATGTATCACTGTATGCAAGGACTGTTTGTTACTAACCTTTATAGATAGGATGTATTTTGGATTGCTTGCAGACTTTTTATAATATCCAGACACATGTATATTCTCACATTTATACCTGCTGTACACAATTACCAACTTTTATATAATGTGGATGCTTTTTTTTTTTTTACACTTTAGTTCAGGCAAATACTTCTCCTTCTTTCTTCCACCCCTGAAGCCATTCTTTCTTCTTCCTTCCTTTTACATTCATAATGTCTTATTGAGCCACTGTTAAGGACAGTAATTGTTAGAAACACTGGACACAACTTGGAGAAAAGAAGAGATACCATGTCTGCTTGCCTATATTTCGGGAGAGCAAGGAAAAAATGATGTAAAGAAAAAGATAAGGTAAAATACAAAGATAAGTACCAATAGGAACAAAATTCCTTCATAGCAAGTAGATAAAGGTAAATAAAAATAGTTTTCAGAATGGTCAATAGAGGATTCCAAATTGAGTCTATAATAAAATGATAGCCAACTACTTAGTGCTTAAAATAAGAATGTTTCAGGTTACAAAGCCAGTTGTAATTCAATAGAAACAATAAAATCAATGCAAAAAAGTCAACCCACCATCTCACCCATATTACTAACAGCTAAACAAGTGGAAATGAGTACACATGATCCAGGGAAGACGCCCAATTTCTGTTCTCCCTATTCACTTTTTCTGTTTAGCATTAGCTTAGGCCACTGGATATAAAATAAAAATCAGTGAAAATGTAATCAGACGATTCAAGCTATTTAGGTGTCTGTCCACCCTCCTAAAGTTATCAGATGTATGTGTAGTTTCCTGATACATCCCAATGTTAAGATGCATGAACTGAAATATGGAGATCTTCACACATGTGGGACAAGAAACAGATATAAGACTTTTGAGAACTGAGATTTTGACAGCAGTCTGACCAAATGGCACTTATAGTGAGATGGATAAATTGAATTGTAATCAGTGAATTAAGTTTTGTTATATTTATACAGTAGATTAGAAGAACCCAAGTCATCTTACAAAGAAGGAAACAAGCAAACACTATAAATGTACAGTTGAGTAAAATATGTAGAAAATAATTTTATTATTTATCAATGTATTTGAACATAGAAAAAAGAGACTGAAGAGTAATTTTTAAATTATTTGTTTGATGAATATGCATGTATAGGCAAATTTGAGCTGTTTCTTATTTACTACAAATCAAACTCAGGTTCTCTACCATAGCACAAATAAACCATATCTCTAGCCCCACCACCACCACCAAAGTTCAGTAATTTTGGAGGTGGGCTAATGTATTAAAACTTTAAGGAAAATGGATGTATGTATAACCCTCAGAAGGTAGACAGGATGTGGGATGAATCATTGTAGGCATACCCCTGCCACTCTGAAATAGAAAATTAACCTATATATTCTTTGTGGCTCTGGTGGATTCTTTAAAAAAGCTGTGGTAGATTTGTTGAATCTTGGATTTCACAATTAATAGTTGTCAAAATTTGTGTTAGCCCAGTGTTGGCTCACAATTAAATATGTTTTTCTATTTCAAAAAATGTACTATTTCAAAAATGTTTGGTAAAGATTTTTTTCTCATCTATAAAAGGGAAGGTTGAATGAAATGTTTCCAAGTGTCATTATATTATGAAGAAAAAGGGGGAAGAAAGGAATGAAGGAAGAAAGAAAAATGCTGCTGCTTTTAAAAAATATTTAAGCACAAAGTCAGCTTTCCTGCTCTATTCTCAGTTCCCTGTGTGTGACTATGACATCAAGATTAATATTAGTCTACAATAACATTTGGAAACAACATATACAGTCACTTTTTCTATCCCAGTATAATTCAGAATTTATGATAGTGAGTATTCCACAAGAACTGAATTTCTTTTTGACATTTTTTATATAGTTAGTGGATTACAATAATTTGTGTTTGATCTCCTTTCCCCTGAGTCTAAAAAAGTCTATTTATATTTTGTCTACTATTGAATCTTTGAGATAATACAAGGTGTAGCACATAATAGTCAGTCAAGGGTGATGTAGTTCTACAGAATGATGTCAGTCTATGCTAATGGTTTATTCATAACAGGTCTATGAGTTATGATGATGGTAGCTTCTGGGGCCAATATGCTCAAATTCTCAGAGGTTGGCAAAATGTGTAGTCAATGATGCCTAATTCTGGTAAGACACCTGACTACCCATGGTGATGAAGTAGCTTCTGACATTCCATTGGCAGAGAGATGGATGAGAGAGATGTGAGATCATATAGGTTAAGTTTGTGGAACACACTAGGAACAGACCTAGGAACAGCAGGCTTCATTCTGCTGCCCATATTCTATTGAAGCAAATCCAGTGACAATCATCATAAGTAGCAACAAAGCTGGTGATGAAGTACTTGTCTGATACAAAAAGCACTTTATAAGCAATTGGACCCAGTGAGATCTTGTCCTCTATGACATGGTGGATACTGGCACTCCCTGCTAGATACCTATGTCATTAATGGGCTTCAACACACAACCATAATGTTGGCTCCTTACACAGAACTAAGCAGATAAAGGAAGCAGGTTATACCAGGTTGTAATTTTGATCATATTTTATTTTATTCTTTTATTATACGTTCTTTCTGTTTTGAATAATTGTGTTCCTGACTTCTTAATGTTGAAATACAACAAAAATATTTCCAGGACTCTCTCTTTCAACTCAAAATCTTAATTTGTTAAAGCAAACAATAGGAGGCTTATCACATTTTAGACTATTCCCAAACTGGTAGGCTCTTCAATCTTTTTACTAAGAATCAGCTGTGGACATGGCACTTACCCAACAAAGGGGGTTCTGGTAATTTTAATTTCCTGATAGACTAACCCCAAATTACTTAATGATCACCAAAAAGTGGAAATCATCAAAACTCTGCTGCTGTGTTTCTAGATTAGCATTAACAGCCCTTTGGCATCATCTACATATAAAATAGTGTCATAGCTTTGAGGAGATTTAAACACGAAACACAGATACAGGTAATGTGCTACACAACTGAATCACTTCACAACTGAAGATTAAACAGAATTATGAATTTTATGCTGCAGTCTCTATAAATGAACCAGCAAAGTATGAAGCAAAATCCTGAACCACAGCCTTGAAATAAAGAGCTTAATGTAATTCAGTGCTTATCGGTTGCCTAGAAACTAACTTGAAAAGGGGTGGGGGAAGCAGAATTCAAAAACATGAAGGGTTCATAGGTTTAATAAGGAAATTATTAACTCTGAACTGCTCAGGGATGTGGTATGTATACTCCACAGATCTCTCTTCTCCCAAGAGTCCCCTAATATAGCAGAGAGTAAGGTCAGAGGGCACATGGAGCAGGCTGCTACAGAATGAGGAGGCAGTGGTTAAGGCTCCAGGCAGTCACTAGGAGCTGACAGCAGCCTCTATAAACCTCTAAGTCATTGCAATTCTACATCAGCTCTGTGTGTTGACAAACTGAACCTTTGGATTTGCTTTTTACTTAATTTATTCTTGTTGAAACACATAGTTTAGGACTTGACTGTTACATGAGGCATTTCTTCTATTCCTTCTTGTTTGGGGGATGTTTTCAGAAATATCACTTTGAAAATTTACATACTTGCACAAGGTATCTTGATTATATCCATCCCAACTCCCCCATTCCCATCCTGATCTCTGTCCTTCCAGCTACTTTTCCTTCAGGCAGATGCAAGATAGGTTTATAACATTTAGTTGATTTTATAATACACAAAACTGAGAAACAGGGCATGTGTCTTTATCAAAAAAGCTTTTTTTTTTTCCAAAGCAGAGACTCTCTTATGTTTTATTACAAACAATACTAAATAGGGTAAAGAATCTGTCTTATCTCTCCTATCTGAGCCCCTCCTCAGCCCAGCTTCGTGGGTAACCATGCTGGCGATAATGCTCAGGTGACAATTTACAACTTTGTGTTTTAGCATCTTCTCTAAAATTATTAAATAAATGATTCCCTCAATTTTAAAATAGTGCTTACACAGGAGAGCCAGGGCATCAGCTTCTTGACTTGAAATAGTTACTTAGGGAGGACATATTTTATCCTAATTATTTTTGACAGGAATTAGGTCAGATTAATTAGTTTAAAATTCAGCTGAACAACAACATCTTTGCTAATTACTTCAGGGCACATACATAATTCATTTACAATAGCAAGCAGGGGTTGGTGGGAAGAAAAGGAAGATACAGAAGATCAAACTAGAGGAGAGTGCAACCAAGCCAGCCTTGACCTTTTGGACAGGCCATTCACAAAAATAATACTTTACAGGCAGGATGGGAGCAGATATGTGGAACAACTCATATGCCTAAGTACAAATAGCCATGAGAAGATGTAGCTTTGATTAACTATATGCTTCCATGTATCTATATTTAAACATTTAAAAATACTTGAAAATAGTTCACAATTTGATGTTTGGGACAGAATGAAATAACAAATGGTGAAAATTATCTTGGAGAAATGATTCCCGAGTCTGCGGCTTACCGTTATGGAGGCTGTGGGTATAATAAGCACAACCTTGCTGATGTCCGCAGTTTCATCATTTGTTGTTATCAGTAAAGTGAAAATAGATAACACATACTTCCTAGTATGATGCTACACCAGCACAGTATTTGACAAATGGAATTTAATATTCCTTAGCTACGGTCATCTCTTTGGTAGAGTAAATTAAATAAATATTTGCCACACTGCCTGTACACTTTCAAGTTTCCCTCAAAAATGACTTTGAAAGTGAATCATACCTTTGGGCTTAGATTGCATGAGAAAATCTCTTATAAATTTAGCTTCAATTTTCTACAGTTAAAAAAACTCAGTTAAAATATTTCAGTACATTAAGTATCCAGTGATATTAAACAAAAACACTCCTCTCCCCAGGGGGATTGGCCAGGGCATAGAGTGTGTGATTGTGTGTGTTGTGTGTGTTACTTTTTTTTTTTTTTTTACATACTGCTTAGGGCCAACAAGACAGTTCAAACTCCAGATTTCATCTCATGAGAAATAAGATGGAGGTTGACAAATGTGTTTGTGTTGCAATGGAGTGACTAAATGCAGGATCCTGAATGTATTAATCACATTCAACTTATATACCCACACTACAGTGTCTATATGAAGAACATTTTTATGCTTAATATATTTCATCTATTCTTTGATAATATTGTCCATATGTATATTTATTTCTATAATTTTAAATATTTTCTCATGCAACTCTTCCTGGATCTCCTCTACTGTCTCTCCTCACAAATTCCTTTCTTTCATTCTTTCCCTTCTTCTTTTCTCTATACCACTTTCTCTTTATTCACTTTCATTACTTGTTTTTTTTTTTTAACACACTGAGTCCAATTAGAGCTTCCTGTTTGTACATGGATTTCAGAGTTGGGGGATGTATCCACTGGAACATGGGCCACCAGTTAGAGCCACAGTCACGATCAAATCTAACCTTCTCTTGTTTAGCAGCAATCAATTGACAGTAGCTCCTCAGCTAGAGCTGGGAGATCCCCAGTCTGTGCTGGATCTTTGAATGGTTTGGCCTCGTGCAGGTCTTATTCTGGCAGCCTCAGCTGCTGTGAGCTTCTGAGGACAATGCTTCTGTCTTACCCAGAAGACACTGTTTCCTATCAATCTTTCATCAGCTCTGGTTCTTACACTCTTTCCTCTCACATCACATGTGTTACTTCGATATGAGGGCATGGGATATCCATGTCCACTTAGGGCAGCTCATGCTTTGTATGGAATATCTTAACACCTAAATGTTTACACATTAATTTTTGTCTTAGATACAAAGGGCAAATAAACTTCTTTGTAGTTTGAATCCTTTTAAGAAATTACAGGGCAATTCCAATTAAGAAAACATAGGTCAAATTCTGAGTACATTTGTCAATTTGTAATTAAATATTTAGATAACTGTAGATTGAAGACTGGATTTGCTGGCATTCCAAAGTAGTGTATGTCCACTCAGATTGTTTTTTTCCAGACACTAAAATATACTCATATACTCAGCTGAAAGTTTCAATAGGCCAAGAGACATTAGAAAAGACAACATTCAAAGAAGAAATAGAAATATTTTCCAAACGTAGATGAATGTTGAAAAAAATAATTGGTAACACATTTTGCATCAATATAAACTCATATGTTGCTTAACTCACATAGTAACTCAGTTGCTGCTAGTTTCATTTGCACACACAGAGGTAAAATGATTGGAAGCTTTAGGGAATACACATCTCCTGCAGGAGGTAAAATGAAACCCAAGATAGATTATAATGGGTCAAAATAAGATTCCTAATTTCCCCGTAAGAATCCTGCATCTGACCACTGGGCCAAGCTATCCAAAATATATTATTAGGCAGGTCATCTTTCTCAAAACTTTGCCTCCATTTTAGGTGCATTCTATTTTCCTTTTAAAATTATAAAAGCATCACCATTAAAAGCTTTAACTTGATGAGTGTCATTAAAGGTTATATCTCAAAAATGTTGTAGTAGATAGAGAAAGAGCCACCAACACACACACACACACAAGCATACTCACACACACACACACACACACACACACTTCCTTCACATGACTTAAATTTTAAATGTGTTTTGGTTGTTTCATGGAAAAGGTCATGTAGTGAACTGTAAATCATAGTGCCTTCTGAGGTAGGTTTAGTGCCAAAAATGCAAACACTTTAACTGATGACCAGACAGATGTAGTAGTAATCTGATTTGGACCCATTTTGATCTCAAAAATTCTCTTTGATAGAACCACAAAACCTCACAGGCTTCTAGTTATAACCATACCTCATGTTTTATCAGCATATTCGTTTCACAGTGGTAGGCAGCTTTAGTAGATATAACCATCACTTGCAGACACAGATAAATTTGAAAACGTAGGTTTGTGTGGCTATGAAATTTATAGCTGAAACATAATTTCTCTGATAAATTAGTTTTTAAAAAGATATTCTTAATATATATATATATATATATATATATATATATGAGTTTGCCTGAGTGTATGTACCACATGTGTGCAACTGAATCCTTGGACCTGGAGTTATCAACAGTTGTAAGCTGTATGTGGGTTCTGAGAACTGAAGCAAGGTCTCCTAAAAGAGCAACAGGTATTGTTACCATCAAGCTATCTCTTTGGCCCCCCAAACCCTTCATCTACTCCAAAAGAGGTCATTCTTAACATTCAGGTGTACTTACAGATGAGTTTAGCAAATTTCCTGATATTCTGTTATAGTTAAAAGTGGAGGAAAGCTGTGTCCAATTTATTGTGAATTTTACCAATATATAAAAATCATAATTCTATATTTAAAGAGAAGTCTATTTAAAATAAAAATGAAAAACATTTTTTGAAGTTAAAACACCATGTTGTATTGGACTTCATTTCTCACTGTATTTTACATTACAAAATATGAATGTATACTCTTTCCTGGATTTAATTTAGATCAAATAATATCCCCTTTAATGATTGCACAATCTTAATGATTGATATTTTCTTATCATTTATTTTAAAGGGCAGAATATAGAGCTTTAAGCCACAGTTTGGAAATTTTATCTTCCCTAAGGCTCCCAGTTGGTAATGTTTTAGCATAGGATGGTAGGTACCCATGTCTCTAATGAACTTGTCTCATTGCTCCTTTCTAATGCACCTTTCAACTTCGAGCACAAGTAAAACATCCTTCTATTGTTAAGACTCAGAAAAAAAGGAAAGAAGCTGAGAATGTTAAAAAGGAAGAGAGATGCTAACTTCATATATGGAGCTTCTTTGCTGAAAGCATTCATCTGTTTTTAAGGTTTCTTGTTAGAGGCTCTTTTCCCTGCAACAGGAGAAAACTGACTTTTTTCTTTCTCATTTGTATTTCCATTTATTTATTTATTTATTTACTTATTTATTTATTATTTTTTATCTTATCAGTTTTTCATTATGGCACCCTTTATAAATAATAGACAAATTTAAGGTAACCCTCACACTCATGAGTTGATAAACACATCAAAGGTAGTCTGGTAAAGTGATGAAACATAATTCACCAATAAAAAATGGAGTAGGGGCCAGCTGATGCTTGCTAGAAGTAAGGACTTTATAGGTCATATCAAGGAATAAATAAAATTCAAAACTGTACATAACATATGATTTATGCAACATGTGTAGAAAAGCAAAGTTCATAGAGACAGAAAATGCATTTATGTTTATTTATAGCTAATTATAGAACTAGAAATTAATTAATTGTATGTTGGGTTAAAGAATGTGTTTGAGGACAAGGAGATTTTTTTTAGTATACATTTTGGTGATAATGTACAACATTATGATTTTTGAAAATCTATTGAATTAGGTATTTATACTAAATTGTCTCATGATATGTAAGTTATGTTCAAATGATTCCCGTATATTTTATAAGAATCTCTTATATTTTAGTAATTAAATTTGGCATAGCCCATATTGGGTGTGAAACAGAATGTTCATCCAGGTCATTTCCTGCCTCAAAACCTTCCATTCTACAGTCTGCCCCAAAAGCATTCTTTTCTCAAGCTCTCACTTCTTTTAAAAGATTGTGAGTCTGCTTCTGATGTCTTCATTCTCATCACATATTCAACCCTCAACCCACTGCAATCTGGCTTCATCCCACAACATTCTTTTGCCAACATTGCTCTGACCCCCTTTTGTAACATAGAGTGGGTGTATTTCAGCCCTCAACTTTCTCTCTCAACACTTGCCCTATGCTGACCATCCCTCGCTTGTATCTTCTTTCTTCTGTAATAGCCTATCAGTTCGCGTTCTTTTAATTCTCTTTCATTATCTATTATCGATTCTCTTTATTTTCTTTCCGATTCCCGCTTCTGTTCATTTCTTTCATATTTCCCTTAAAGATTTATTTGCTTTCATTTTATGTGTATGAGTGTTTTAGTTGTATGAATTTATATACACTGTGTGCTTATATGGTGCCTCCATAGGTCAGAGATGGTGCTGAGCTCTCTGGAATTGTAGTTATGGAGCATTGTGAACTACTATGTGGATGCTGTTTGGTCTCTGTAAGAGTAGCAAAGTGCTCATAGCCTTTGAGCTATAATACAAGCCCTATGGTATATTTCTTACATTTTGATACTTGTTACATTACTGTGTGAGATCTTTTTCTCTTGTTACTTCAGAATGGGATGAGAGGATTATCTCCATCAAAATCACAAGAGGGAGGATCTGCCTCTTAAAGATACAGACCTGAAATACATTTTTAGATGTTCTGGAGTTGGTACTCATTATCATGAATTTTCCTGAGTTGCTTCTTAATTCTTCTGACCCTAGAGTTTTTGAATTGTTCTCTTCTATGCCATGCCTTGGTAATGTCACATACTCAATAGGATCAACTATGACTCATCTATTGGAAATTCCAAGCTCAGATCTTTTTCCTAACTCTCAATGTTTACAGAAACTACCTATCATTTTTCCCTGGATTTGACTCAATTCACATACAAAAGTCCCATTATACTATGGGACTTTTATTTTATGAGGGAGGTCTTCAACATTGTTTCTGTTTCAGCAATCTGGAGTGTTTCCTCATCCTTCATCCCATCCTTGCTAGTCTTCAACATCCAAACAACTCTAAAGTTGATAATTGTGGTTCAAATGAGAATTGTTTCCCATATTTAGCCCCCAGCTTTTGGTATTGCTTGTAGAGGATGTACATCCTTTATGAGGTGGAGCCTCATTGGATGAAGTGGGTCACTGAAGGACGGGCTTAAGACTTTGTTGTCAGGCTCTTCATTCTTTGCTTCGTTGCTGCAAATGACCTGTTGTTAGCTGTCTCATGCTCCCTCCATTAATAACTGTATCCTTTTAAACTATAAAACCAAGAAAAGTCTTCACTTATTAAGTTGTTTTTGTCATGGATTTGGTCACAGCAGTGTAAGAAGTAATTAATACCCTGACTCAATGTAATCCAAAAGTCTGGTGATTCCAGGCACTTCTCTCCACTATCACTATGAGCAATTCTTCTGGAAGCCAACAGCATCTCTTAACTACCACTATAAAAGCAGCTTCTGATGATTTCTTGATCTGTCCATGATAATATCTTCCAACTGGTGTGAATTTTTTCAAAGATGCAAACCTTACCCAGCTGCTTTCCTAAAAATCTTCTACAATTCCAATCTTATTATCCTAAAACTATATCCTAAATCTAATGACAAGGGACTTTAATGATGCAGTAATAGTTTCCAACCTATCTTGCTTACAGTTCACAATCTCTTTCACCCTTTCAAAAATGCAATTTCTTTTATATGGTACTTCTCTTACCTGCTAAGAGATGCAGTAACTTTTCTGTACAAAGCTCACTCTAATGGAAATGTATACCCCCTTCTCTTTGTTTGTTTGGCTTCTACTAATGAAACAGGTATTCCTCTGCATATCATATTGTCTGGAGACTCTCTATCCCACCAAGTTTAAATCAAAGATCCTCTAATATGCAACTGCTATACACTTTGTTGATGCACCCACAGAGTGATTAAACTACATTATGAGTATGAGCTTTCTTACCTTTACTTAAAGGCTTAATGAAGGCTGGAACTAAGGCACATCCATTTGGACTGCACCAATATAAACTACCTGAATTATTTAACAGGGAATTTTTTTGTGTGTAATGTGGAATCTGAAAATAAAGTGCCTGCTAAAATAGTGTGTTTTAAATTTCCCATAAAATTATAGTTAAAACTAGAAAAGTATGTACTAAATTTTGGATGAAAATGTATATATTTGTATAATATTTAATTTTAATTGATAAAATGAAAATACAAGAATATTTTAATAAAAATATTAGAATGTATTATGTTTCCAAGTGCTATCTCAGTATAAACCATAATGAATTGTATAAAAATTTATTTCCTTGTTTTTAGATACAGGAAATAGTGCATAAATTTTAAGCTGTTTTAACAGTACCACAAACTAAATAACATTTTTATTTAAATAGACATGGAAAAGAGCCCTGTTCAAGGTCTTTTATCGCTGTTGATTCACATTCCCTGAATGAATGGCATTTAAGATGCTATAATGAATATTTCCTTTTCTGAAAATACATTTGCTTCTTCTAAAGCCTGTACTTTTTCATTTGTAGGTTGACTTTGTGGAAGGAATGACTGACTCACTTAAGATTTCAAGGTACTTCATAATTTTGCATGTGAGGTTTAAAAAAGGAGATAGACCCTTTTTAACCTTTATATTTAGAGTACAGAAAGCAAATTTTATGGAATAACTTTAAAACTAAATGCTTGGTTTGGATGTGAATATCTCTCTTTCATGCATACACATACACGAGCATGTGCACGCACACACACACACACACAACAACAACAACAACAATTAATGAAAATAGAGGACATGAATTTTCAAGAGACCAATAAGAATTATATGGGTAAGTTTAAATGAAGGAAAGAAAAGGGAGAAACAAAGCAATTTTATTTTAATCACAAAAATAAAAATAAAGCACACAACATCCATTCATTACTTTTGCCCAGCCCTTCTACTTCACAGCATATCCTGGTGACAAATTCAGCTCTAGACTCTTCCCTCAGGAGCTGACCAACATGGGATGCAATGCAAGCTGCAGAGAGTGAACATGAAGATGATCCTGCATGCAATAAAGTGGCAGATGAAAGACATACAACTTCAGGATACATTTATATATGCACTTGAGCCTACGCATTAGTAATATACTTGCAAAATAAAGGAAGTTACTCCATTTTCTAGTTCTGAAAGCCAGTAAGAACATCTCTGCGCCCAGTTCTGTCTTCTTAAAATAAAAAGAAAATGTTATAACACAAATCTAATTATTTAGTCTATGATTCTCAAATCAACAATTTCTTCTCAGCTCACCCGGATGAACCCATTTAGTCACATGCTAGCATGGCTAGATCTAGTTCTCGGGAAGATTGTCAACTGGGGCATGACTGTAGCCCACATTTGCTTTTATCTTATGGTAGCTATTTTAGCATCTTTAATTGGTTCTTTGATATTGACTACTAGCTCTATAGCCTTGTATTTGTTACCTTTTACACCTCAATCATGTCACAAACCTACTCCAAATCTAATGGTCAAAAAAAAAAAAATCCCAATGATATGTTGGAAGAGACACTTTTATATTGTAGTGGTGTGGGGTGGTGGACATACTTTTAATCTACTAATTTCATAAAATCTTAAATTTTATTAAAAGCACATAATATAGATTGAAACTGTGCTTACAGGATGAAGAAATTTATTTCTTATATCTGGCATCAGTATGAAGAAAAAAACTAGGAATTTTCAAGTTCCTAAAACATGGAATTAGATCCTCATTCTTGCTCTCACTCCCTAGATACTAAACTTGTATATTACATCTCTATGAATAGAGATGTCATCATGTTTTCAATGTAAATAATACCTATGATTACCCTCTTTGTTCTGGTTGTTGTGAGGCTACAGCATGTTCAGTTTTGAGTTTTATACACAGGCTTCATCCTGCAGGTGCTTCATCCTGCAGGTGCTTCATGAACACCATGAACAGATCTCTATCATTATTATGACTAAATTAGTGCAGACATCAATGGATAACTTTGGACCAAAACAGGATGGATCATGTTGAATCAAAACAGGAAACAAGAAATGAAACAATTCACCAGAATAGCTATAACATTAAAGATCAGGGCACCAGACTATTCCATATCTTTATACTTGGTACTAGCTATGATGCTGTTTCTAAGGAAACTAGAACCCTTTACAATTATATTTCAAATCTTACTTATATTTCAAACACATACTTATAATTCAAATCTTACTTTGAAAGCAATTTTTTTGATTTTCAAGAATTTATTATTCTTGAAATATTATTCTTGAATGGGAGATCCCCTGACAAAGGCTCAGGGGATCTTGTTGGGAGCCGCAGTGAGCGTGTCAGCATTCGTCATTCTAAGATGGCGCAGGCATCTTGTCCTCCCACTAGTAAACAATGGACTGCACAGGTGCAAAAAGGCAAAAGCGTGCCAAAAGTCACTGCCCATCCCGGGGCATATTATGGGTAATGAGTGAACAGCCAATCAGAAGTGAACACGTCACTCTAGGGTGTATTTAAGCTGTGCCTCTTCCTGTGTTTCAGCCCTTCCACGGTCTTCACCTCTGCTGATACAAGATTAAAGCCTCGTCTGTGGTAACCACCCGAATTCTGCCTCTCGTGTCTCTCTTCCATGGGCGAAAGGGGACACGGGAGGCGCGCGGAACAGGATCTCCCATTTCCCATCAGAGAAGCTTATCTTCACAGTAAATGTCAACTCACATGAGTTTTCCCTACTGCTTAACACACAGAGTAAAAATGATTATGGAGCATGTAGCAATAAATGAGTCATTCATACCACACATCTCACTGTAATGCTCAATGCTTTTCACAGAAGATGAGACAGAAAGAATATGGGATGATGTTGCAGTCTTGTATGCATCAATGTACACGAATCAGAGGTGATCAAAAAATCTCAGAAAGAGTGTTTTTCAGATACAACCTGAAAGACACACATATGGAATTGTAGTGATTGTGACATCATGCACAAGACTTATTCAAGTTGACACTAGACAAAATTCCAGGAAAGAGGAGACACAAAAGGAATCTGACCACAGCACTAGCTAAGGATCTATTGGCATTTGATAGCTTCTAGGAGTGGGTAAGTTTCTTTTAATTATATGACCTCTCCATAGGTTGACCATACACTAAAAGAAATAGCATTTCCATGACTGCTGGAAATAATTGGACTTCCTGGGAAAAGAAGAAATTAAAATTATCAAATAATAAAAAAAATATCAAAGTAGAATGGGAAGGGATAGGAGGGTGGAAGGCATGGGAAGATTTGAGAAAGGTCAGTGAGCATGTACAGCATCATTTTATGAAATTGTAGAAGATTAATAAAATATTTGGAAAACTATAACTATTGAAAAATAGTCTTGTATACCAGCCATTGCTTCGGTGCAAATAAAGGCAATTGACAAATACTATGAGCCCAAGATTTGGTGGGCCAACATGAAGAAACCTATCATTACTTTGCAAAACTATTAGTATCTCAAAAAGTCACTCAGCATCTCTGTTCATTCAGTATGTTAGAAAAATTGTTTCATAAGACCTACTATTTCCTGCTGTAGCACCAAAGTGTATTCTCTCTCTCTCTCTCTCTCTCTCTCTCTCTCTCTCTCTCTCTCTCTCTCTCTCTCGTGTATGCATGTTTGTGTATGTGTGTCTGCCTCTGTCTCTGTATGTGTGCATGCCTGTATGTTTAAATGAGAAAATATACTATTACATAATACTTAAGCATAATTTTAATGAAAGCACATTAAAGAGATACTGGACTCTAGGTAGCTGGACATGTAGATTATATACAAATACAAGGCCTAACTCAATAGACTAATGTAGCAGTCAGTATTCATTTCTGCTCTAGTAAAAGCCAATGTCTTGAAATGGTAAGAAACTATCACATCAACACATTATATCTATTGATGATAGAATTCACATGAATCATACTACATACTTTTATTTATTAAAAAGCAGGAAGGAAAGGAAAAATATGAATCATAGGTAGTTTTTTAAATTAAAGTAAAGTAAACAGTGTTACCCTCAGGTTAAAAAAGTTTTGTGAATGGAAAATCAGATCCTGAGCTGAGAGTTTGAGACATTTATTCATAAACTATTAACTTTTCTATAGCTTCCCATTAAACCTCATAAGTAGTTTATTCCCTTACCATTTGAGCCACAGGCTAGATTCAACTTTGAAATTTTCAATCTTATAGGCTTCAATTTTCATAGGCTAATTTTTACTGATCCGCAGGACATTTCTTACCAAAGATGAGAGGTCTCACTTGTTTACTTTCAAGAGATATCATTGGTTCTTTTGACGTAGCCCAGTGGGTAGAGAGCCAGCCTAGCACACTAGAAGTTCTGGCTTGATCCCTAGCAACGTGTAAAATGAGATGGTGAATGTATACATGACTGTAGCATGATCCCAGTCTCTCTGGAGGATGAAGTTAAAGCAAGGGAATTAAGCCCATTGTTGGCCTTAGTGAGCTCTAGGAGAATGCGTTAGAGTAGGCCTTGCTCAGGAGAACATCAAGAGGCATGTTTGTATTTCTTGTGTAAGGGGTACCCTTTTAAAGTGAAAGAGCCTATGCAAAAGTATTTTCATGATGCTCTGATGGGACTCCAAGAGCCCATCCCTCTATCCTCAAGGTGCTGAGGGATGACACTGTGTGGTTTCTCATCTTTGGAATTTGTATCACCATTCATACTGTTCTCTTTTATTTTACCTGAGAAATTGTCTTTAATATTTACAAACTCATTTTATTCTTAATATCCCTGGGAGTCTGATACTTTCACACTTGGTAGAATTTCATTATAACCTCACCCAGTTTTTGTAGAGATGAGTATGACTAGGCAATGAGTCTCAGGATAGCTGGTTAAACCTGGAAGGAAAAGTCATTTTGAAATCAGCAGCCATCATTCTGGAGCAACTAGAATGTGTCTATCATCTGGTAGCTGTGCCTACCACTGCTGTCTGAAATAAGAACAAAATAGCAATCAACTGAGACTATATTCCTGTTCTTAGAAAGATTATATATGATTGGAAATAGAGAATGACTATTAACTAATAATAAATCATAATATCCCATAATATAATAATAATAATAATAATAATAATAATAATAATAATAATAATATATCTAGGAGAGAGGAATGTTGTGATGAAGAAGAGAAAACAAGGTAGTGACCTATTTAGGGAATGGGTGATCTTAGAGATGCTACAGATAGCATGATCAGAAGGTATAGGTGCCAACTGTAATTGCCAACAAAAGTGTAAGGTTTTTAAAGTTATATTCCCATTAAGGAAATAACTACAAAATAACTACTTGATGTGGAAATTATTATGCTGTGTCCTGAGGTCAGAAATTTTGGACAACTACAGGAAGAAAAATTCCAAATAATGTAGGTAGACTCAAACCAGACAGGAAGAACGCTACCAGTCACACTAAGAAAACTGAATTTATTCAAACTGCTGTGGACAGTGAAGATTTGTTTATGAGAGTGGCATGACCTAAACAGTTTTTGATGTTTTCCACACAACGAGTTTTACATGGTAAGAAAGGGACAGAATAGGGGGAAAAAGCAGCTAAGCAAAATGCTAAGGTTAAGTAAAAGTTGATGGGTTTCTAAACTTGGATGGGCAGAGTGGGAGAAAATATTCAGATTAAATATGCAGATGAGAAAAAGACAGGGACATAAGAAAACATGTCTCAGGAGCTGGTTGATGATGGTTTATGGGTTTGGTTCCCAGCACCCACATGTAGTGGCTCACAGCCACCTATAACTCCAGCTCCAGGGGATCTTGAACCTATCTCTGACATCTATAGACATTTTACTCCTGTGCATACTTCCCCCAAATCTCTTAACATATCACATATATGGGTAATTTTGTTAAGTTATTAATTAAATTAGTGATAATAGTGTCATTAAATTTATGACATACACATAACTCAAAAACAAAATTGAATTTTCTAAAAATGAAAAAGTACCACACATAGAGATACAAGATGTTCCCATATTTGTACTGAAAGAGAAGTTAGTACATGTGATTGTGAACTATATTTTTTCCACACTGTAAATGAAAAAGTTCACAGAAAGAAGCAGAGAGTAACTTACTCTCTCACACACAAATTACTGAATACCCTACATACTGGATGACTAAGTAATTTTTATCATGCAATGAAGGCAGCCATCTGTTCCTTCAAACAGAGAAGCACTCAGTTTTTGGGTCAATAGTACAATTGCCCCTCAACGAATATTCACAAACTTTGTCATCTTGGTACTAGGAATTAGAGGCCAATGGTAAGAAATATAATGGTGGATATCAGGGAAGCTTTCTCAGGAGATTGTCATCATGAAAGAACAGAAGATGCATGAAGCTGGCCAAAATTTTGGTGATCATGATAGATTAAGCCATTGCATTGATCCTGAGACTTGTAATTCTGAGCCAGGTAATGAACAAAGTTCTCCAAAACCCCTCGGAAACTTCTGTCTATTATGCCTCCTGTGAACAATTTGTTTTAATTCTTAATCTCAGCTGAAGGTCTGCCCAGTCCCTTCTCATAGAAATTGACAACTGATGAACTCTGTCATGGTTTAATAAAGAAACAATTAAGGCTGATATCCATACCTGATTTTTGGGCTCTGTGATATTGATGATTGACTCCTAAGAATCAGGAGTGAGTGATTTAGATTGCAGTTTAAGTACCTCAACACATTTGGTAAAAATGTGGAGGCCAAACTAAATTTTATGCACGGAATTATCCCAGATCAGAATGTGAAGAGATCATGTGGTCCAACTTATAGAAAAAGCCAAGTACTCCATGGTGGTGGAGAAAATGTCTGTAGCTACTGCCTTTAAATTCATACTTGTTGACTCTCCCACTCTCCCTCACTGCAAATTCCATAACTCTTTTACTACTGTATGCTCAAAATTTGCATTTGCTCTTATTCCCTGTGAAAAGTCAAGTAATCTGATTTCAAGGGTAAATGGGTACTGAAGTCACTTCTGTTATATTTCCCAAATGTACTTTAAGGATAGTACATTCTACAAAATACATAGTAAGAATTTCTATTGTAAAACAGTGGGTATCACCTAATAGATTATAAAGAAGATACACAAACCAAGATGTAATGCAACCTTTTGAAGGCTATAATTCAGACATTCATTTTATTACCATATAATTACATATTTCTCACTCATATAATTAGCTATTCCACAACACACATACATATACCTATTTTTTCAATTTACTAAGTATTTTGACTTTTTATAATAAATAATGTTCATAATTTTATGGCATTTAAAGTTATGAGCCATTCACTTGAAGGACTTTAACCAGGATTTACTTAATTAGTTTTCCTTGACTAGCACTCACATGGTGACGATCAGATCTCCTTGCTACTTAAGCATCAGAGCAATCAGTATGTTATTGTAGTTACCTTTTCATTTGATTATGTCTTCAAGAAAGACCTTAAATACCTAGTCAAAGTATGTACAATGCCAGACTAAAATAAACAATTGTCGTATTAATTTACATCTCTATCAACATCATCTGCTCTAAGTAGCAGAACTTGAAGGGAAAAGAGTTAGAATTTGTTGAAGAAATGTTGTGCTATCGCAACTCTCTGAGATGGTAGTGAGCAGGGAGGTTTTTGGCATGGTTTAAACTAATTCCAGTTCTTCAGGTAATTATAAAATCCCATTTCATTTAGCATATACTTTGACAGATTATAGAAAATACTAATTAGATTTTCTACAAGCACAGAGAATTAAATGAGAATTATGTGTCTTATTGTGAAATGCCTAATGACCATGTTGATTTGTATATTTCCATGGGAATATTTTAGATGTTATTTATAAAAGCAGTTGATGTATTAAAATATAAAAATGTATTTTATATATATTACAAATGGATATGTTTTTTTACTAAAGTCATTCTAAATTTTTTCTGTACTTTAAATATGATTTAAACTGCTTAGATTTCATTACTCTCCTTTTTTTTTTAAACTTTTGAGACAGGGTTTCTCTGTTCTCTAGAAGTCACTCTGTAGACCAGGCTGGACTTGAACTTGGAGATCTGCCTGCCTCTACCTCCTGGGATTAAAGGCATGGGCTACCACCACCTGGCTGGACTCTATTATTACTGATCAAATATTGTAATTATGTTTGGTATGCCAGCACTAGGGCTAGCCAATGTTTCTGTGCTTTTTAAACTTTCAATGTAAATACTTTCTACAGCTAAAATCATTCCAAGATGGGCATGATTCTTCTTTCAGCTAATATCATGCAAAGAAGGCCATGATTCAGGACTGAACATCCCAATGAAAGAAGGGCTGAGAGAAACTCAGATAATATTTTCTTCCTCCAAATGAGTCAGCATTATCCTGGCATTTGGATGATTATGTGTTTTTAATGAACACCAATGGGAAAAGTGCTTTGAAGGATGTCAGGTTGATAAACTCAGAGATTAAATTCATCAAAAGACTCTAGGTCCATGACCACTGATATCCTCAAGAAGAACAAAGTTAACTGCTCTAATAATTGTCAGAGCAAGCTGGAACTTTTTCAACTTAACAAAATTCTGGACATTGAGGTAAATGGAGAAAAAATTTGCATTTTTCCATACAGAATGCATAACATTGGCATGCATACATATTTTAAGGAACCATGATAACAGAGTGGCGTTCTGTCGTCTGTTACCATCTCCATACATTTCATACACTGGCAAGTCTGAATACATCAACTATTAAAAGGACAAGTGTGCCCCCTTCTGAATAAATGAAATATTGAGGCCTATATTTGTACTTCAAATAATAATATTTCTCCTTTTGGGATCAAACTGAATAAATAAATTTTGGCAAATATCAGTTGTGAGTGACTCTTTTGGGAAACATTATAACTGATCATGAGAGAGGGGGGTGGTATTCACCACTGAAAACTTCTGAAATCCAGCATTCCAAAAGACAGTAAAATCTCATTTTTGACAAAGAATCAAAGGCCAGGAGCTACATCAAGAAAGGGTGGAGAGAGTCTGGAGGATAATTGGCAACTAGTTTAGGTGCTGAAATAGAATTAAAAAAAATGTATAATATCAATTCACAACGATGGTTCAGTTATGTTTTGAAAAACAGTGGCTGTCTGAAGTAAGTCTTTGTGTTTACCTTCTGCTTTGCTTTTTCAGTTTTATAGATGATGAAATAAAGGTCAGAGTAATTAAATAGGTTTAAGGCCATTTATTGCTTATCCTTATGCAAATTTTTCTATCTGTAGTAAAACTCCCTGATCCAAATAAGCTATTCTGGTAGTTTAATCAACGCCTGATAAATTCTGTCTTTAAAATCATCTACTCCAATCCAGAGTCTACATTTGTTCCCTTGTACATTTAGAAGAAAAATCAACTTGGAACCAAAATACATAACCATGTTGAATTTGATTCTCTTAGCCATGTACCAACCAACTGTCTCAAAGTTGCATGAAAATGAAATAATGATGAGAGAATAATAAAAATGACAACAGCAACTGCCAATGAAATGAAAAAATAATGGGTTTATTTCATAGCATCATTAGAAGTTGATGGTTAGATGACAGCTTATATCATAGTGTAATATGTCTCAGGATACCTAAAAAATGTGAGCAAACCTAACTAAGTTCAGTCTTGTTGGATGGCTCTTTGTATTGTGTTTCCTGTTACAAAAGCACATACAAAACTAGTTTGTCTCCGTTCAAATGCAAAGGGAGCAGATTAGGCTTGTGTGTGGCATAGCTGTCCAGGGACTGGTTGATCAGTTGGATTTTTCTCCTAGTCTTACCATGTTATCACACTAAATATTTTTAAAAAGATATAAATGAAATTTCTATATTTAGATTTTCACATTATATGGAAAATCAATGTCCTTTACATAAACCACTCTTCTTTTCTTATTTTCCTAGTACAGTTTTTTTTTTTTTTTTTTTTTTTTTTTTTAAATTACCAACCACTGAAGTTACAAAAGCTTTGGATAAAAGAAGCACAAGCCTTTCAATGTAATAACTATAGTCTATCATCCATTTGATTTCTTTTCAATATAATTCTATAATTTTACAGAGCCAATGTAGAACTTAGTTCAGCCTGTATTTATTACTAAATTAAGTCTTTGGAACATTTTAGAATTATAAACTGCTTCCTTTGAACTGTTCTCAGTGGATAAAACTGACTGTAAAAACCACATTTAAAAATGTTAGATGCCACATGGCTTAAGATTCGCTAATGACCAACAACAGATTAAATCAATCACTGGACATATATCATTTTAAAAGTGAAATATTTGCATTGACTCTGCTTTTTACTATCCAGGTCACATCAATAACTCCTGACAGCAACTGTAACCATTTGACATAGTGCTCTTTAGTCTTTTTTAGTACAAAATCTGGATTCATCATTTGCATTTTAAGTTGGCAGCCTATTATTTGGCCAATGTGTTCAATTTCAAAGAACATTTATTGAATCAACACATGCAAAAAAGCCTTTGCTTAAATTAACGGGCATTGTATATTCATTGCCAAAAATATATTCTCAAGTAAAACATACACTATGATCATCGTTGACTATTCATAATTGTGCAATGAACCATCTTGTAGAATAAACAATCTCCAGAGTTCTTATTTAGAGAAACTTTAAAACATTCAGTCTAGTAATTACATTGAATAATAGCTTAATTTAAATTGTAAAAGACCTCTAGGGTGTTATTTATTTCATTTCCACTGTGTGATAACTTTCACACAGAAAGAGGCTAAATATACTCATGAATCAATGTGGACAATACAGAATTAATATTGAAAATAAATCTATTTTACCCTACATTTCTTTAAAACACTTAAAGTGAACATCATATCCCCATTTATTTCAGCCTCAACTCCACATACACTAAACTTCTTTGCATGGCTCTTGTAACAGAAAATTTGTATTTACCTTATAATGCTTTAAATATGAATGTAGCCTCTAATAAAATTATATTTGATTAGGAGGGTTGTTTGCATTTTTGTGGGTTTCTGGTATGTTTATCACTATGGCATTTCATATTCTTTCTTATTGAATTGTATGTGACTTTTGTCTGGTGAGGTCGGTATCTGCAAATGACTGGCTATTTTTGTGGGCACCACTTGAGAGGAGAACATAGGATGCAAATCTAACGAATGGTTCCCCTTTGGCTTCCGTGTCTGTTCAAAGATGGGCCACTGTTAAAACTTGCTTTATCTCATTAACACATTGTGAAATTAAGCAATATGCAAATACTACAGTGCCATTAACCATCTCTGAGACAGTCAACTTTATAAAAATAGTGACGGATGGACTACACATACGGAGCAAGAGGATCTCATTCACTTGGTTGGGAATGAAAAGAGGACTGGCACTTTTGAAGGTAGTCCTGATGAGCTGCACAGAGTTCACAGACACATGCGAAAAAGATCTCTGTTGTTTACTGACAGAGTTATAATTATTTTATTTATAATTAACCAAACTTGGAAGTATTCAAGGTATGTTTTGTCTTTGTAAATTTTCTACTGCTTTAATAAAACATCATGACCAAGACAACATATAAAAACATTTATTTGGGACATATAGACATCTCTAACAATAAAAAGGGAAAAGGGTGCATTGGAGATGGTGGGAGACTTTTGAAACTCAAACCTCACCCATTAGTAACACAGTTATCCTAACAAACTATACTACCAATGCAGGACCAAGTGCTACAACATAGGAAACTATAGAAGCCAAACTCATTGCCAGCAAGTGAATAGAAAGTCAAACTAGTCCTTCAGCACCAGAGCATATTTCATCAAAAGAGATGAGCTATAGGACATGGATAGGACAAATGAGTACTTACTCCTAATTAAAGAAGGAAGTCTGAAAATGTTGCATACAGCTTGATTCCAAATGGGAAAACTTTGGAAAGATAAAATCATCTTTAGAGTGTCTATAACTACATCCACAAAAATGTCTCTAGCTGCAAAAATAATTCAATGTAAAAAAGGAAACGGTGATTCCATAGACTATAGAATATTTTGGATGGTCAAACCAATCATTAAAATTATAGGCACATGGCATGTATTTCTCAAAACCTATGCACTACAACGAAAAGGGTGGCCACCAGTTTAAGGGTGGTACCTATTTAAAAAATAAACATCAATTATTATTTATTCATATTAGAAATGTACCATGTTCAGTAGGAATCACTAGAGGGGTAATGGTGGTGACCTATTTTCTGTTTAGTTTCTTATCTTAAATAAAATGTTCACTAAATATAATTTCTATTAATTTATAAAACAATAAAATGAATTATAATTTTTGTGTTGTTTAGGGTTTAAAGTCATATTAAAGACGACTTTGGAGGTGCCATATGGAAAAGACCTCTCTATATAAAGGATAATGCAATGTAAACTGAGGTGGATGACAGTAAGAGAGAGAAAGAAGTGGAATCTCACACCTTTTCTGGCTTCTGGAGATCAGCTTAGCTTGGACTCAGGACTATCCAAAACTTTTCAATTATAGACCAGTGCAACACCTCTGACTTAGGCTGAGCTGGCCTTTCTGCTACTTGATGGATCTATAGAGACTGATAATGTGATTCTATTTATAGGAAATGGTAAAAAAAAATCATACTCTATTTTTCAAGTGAGGAAGAGAACAATTTTCAAACAACACCAATAACAGAATCTTCAAAAATTCAGTTAAAGATAATGAAACACAGTCTTAGCTGAGCAATGATTTTTAACTCTGGGTAACAGAGGTCCAGGATATCAACACAGTTCCCTCAGCAGCAACTTCTGAATGGATTCAGACAACTACTTTCATATAAATGAGCAGAAAGTCTCCCACACTTAAAGGGAAACTTCTGTATTTACTGAACATCTTCTGAAGTGGATAAAGTGTTTGTTTGTCTGTTTTATTTAAACTCAGATTTTTGATAAAGACAAAGCTTGGACACCACTATCTTTAATACCTAGATAGGTCCTAGGGTAGGAGTGAGCTCTGCTCAACTCCATGAAAAACTTCCTAAAGAACAACTGCCAAGCAGAATTTAGGCAAATGAAAATAATAACATAGACATGGGATGTATTGGGACTTTATTGTTATAACAGATAAAATTATTGGGTGAGAATGACCTGCCAACTTTTCCAAAAATAACACTCAGCATATGCTAAAGTAGGAAGCAGTCTGAAATCTGACAGATCAATTTTATGTTGTAATATAGTAGACAATGGAAGATAGCATGTTCGTACAGTATAATGGTAGCAGGTCTATATATACAGTGTATGTAGAAGTAAGTGTACATGATAGCAAAAATCAAGTGACACTTTTCTTAGTAATTCTCCCTTGCAGCAGAATTCTGATCTTATGAAGAATATTTCAGGACACCTTTTTTCAAATCACTGGTTTTTTTTTTTTTTTATAGTCTTTTGCATTATGGAGTAAGCATATAGGTGAGTGGTATCCCTGGAAGTCACTGAAAGATCTCACGAATCTTTTACCACTTCTGAGAACAAGTCATCAGTTATTATAGGTACATACTTTCCTTTTAATATTCCAACCACAAACATTCCTCTTGAAAAAACCAAGGTTTTCTTGGTCCAGTCAGAATCCAAGGTAGCACTTCTTATGTGTATGTGGACATACATATCCTGTGTATGCAGCATGTGCATGCATCAGTATGGTACTGAGGATTGAATTTAGACTCTCACACGTGTTATGTAAGTACTTTACCATAGAGCTACATTCAAAGGCCTCTATTTTACTTATTTTTCATTTTTTTTTGAGAAAGGTTCTCAGAAAGTGCCTCAACCTGGTGTCAAGTTTGTGACCCCCCCTTTCGTAATCTTAGGAGAGACTGTGATGACAGCACAGTCCTTCCAGCAATGACTTATAAGCTTTCTTGAAGTCACCATTTCATGCCAAGCTTTTTTTCTAACACTTTGATAATTTAGTTTATGTTTACTTCTTTTATAGATTCCTTCCTGCCCAATAAAACTCTGACTTTCTGACATTTTCCATTTCTGCTGGAAGACCGAAATATATCTCTGATAATGTAGCCATGGTGATGACACATATCATAGTTATTTTTAATTGTTCTATCACACTTCATTTTTTATTTTATTGGATATTTTCTTTATTTACTTTTCAAATGTTATTCCCTTTCCCAGCCCCCCCAAAACTCCCTATCCCATCCTCCATCCTCTGCTTCTATGAGGGTGTTCCCCTACCCACCCAAGCACTACAGCTTCCCCACCCTCAAATTCCCTTACACTGGGGCATCAAGCCTTCACAGGACCAAAGGTCTCTCCTTCCAATGATGCCAGAGAAGGCCATCCTCTGCTGCATATGCCGCTGGAGCCATGGGTCCCTCCATGTGTACTCCTTGTTTAGTGGTTTAGTCCCTAGGAGCTCTGGCGGGGGGCCGGGGGGGGGGAGGTTCTGGTTGGTTGGTTGATATTATTGTTCTTCTTATGGGGCTGCAAACCCCTTCAGCTCCTTTAGTTCTTTCTCTAACTCTTACATTGAGGACCCCATTGGGAACCCCATGCTCAGTACACTGTACTTCTTAAGATTTTGGGATATTGTAGTCCATTTTAGGAATTATGCATCACTTAAGATTAAAAAAAAAACAAATAAAAAACTGACTTACTTCTCAAAGGTGACCTAAGGATGTCTGACTCAAATAACTGTCTTTTTAGCAGGTACATGGGCAATTCTGCCAACTGGGATTCCTGCTGCTAATGTGGATTCCCATATTGTTGTGTGGGAAGCCATCGTGACATCAGCCCCTACACCACCGTTCAAATAGCAGCTCTCACACACCTACTCTCTGCAGATCATCACGGACAGCTTTCCTTTCTCCTATTTGTATAAAAAGGGAAGCAGATGAACTGTGTTATTTGAGGGGGTGGAGATAAAAATTTCCCAGCTATTTCTTGCACACAGAAACCATGGGAAAGGTTTCCAGAAAGATTTGAAGCAGAAATGAACACTCTTGGATAAAGATCTTGCCTATGCTGTTTCTTCAGGCATGTCTTCCTTTCCATTTCAGAGTTCTGGCAAATGTGTCAAGGAAAGATGATTAATCCAATTTCTGAAGAAGTGTTTGCAGTAATAAGAAACATGGATTGTGATTTAGATGAGCATATTGAAATTTTTTTATGTCAACAGCATTGAAGATAAAGCTAAATAAAGCTAGTTAAAGCTTTACTTGCTTTTTAATTAGTTATATTTAAGGACTGAAGTAGTTTGGAAAGTACATATCCTTCAGAGCATAGCTTTTGGTAGGCAGAATTGGTTGAAAGCTCTAGCAGAATCTGTTACTCAATGAACATCTTTGTATGATTTTAAGCATGCTTGTTTACCATATGCCTAACAAACATTGCCCATTACTGTTAAGTTTTCAGCACTACCTTGGCTTTTTACATAATCATTTGCAAGTTAATAAGGTCTTACAGAGTCCAGTGAAGTACCTGGAAATAGTAACTTCTGTTTATAACTACCAATACAGGACTCTGTTCATGTGTGTGCATTCACAGTCATTTTTTCTCCTTTTAAAGACAGATACTGATATAGCTCTCATTAGGTGAGCATAATGGCATGTGTTATTCAAAACAAAATATCTATACAGAGACATGAGCTAATATCATAATTGAATGACGCAATGGACTGCCCTCTCATGGGAAACAGATATAGCCAGATTGGGAGTAAGTAAACCTAGACAAATCATACGCAAGAAAGTTGAATGTCTTAAAAACTGTTTTTGAAAAGTTTCATGTGACCAAATTACATTTGGACAAATAGTGGTGTGTGTGTGTGTGTGTGTGTGTGTGTGTGTGTGTGTGTGTGTTATAGTACCTCCAGAATGTTTTTACAGTCTTAAAAATTTTGTGTTTCATCTATTCATCCATTGGTCCCTCCAAAGCCTTGTCAGCCAATGCTTGATTTACTTCCTCAATGGCATGTGATATTTCATTTTGCCAACTAAAGTTTCTCTTCTGGTTAAAGGAGAAAATCAGTTTCTAGATTTTAAAGGGCAGGTTAACTTTGAATTTTTTACATAGCCCAGGCTAAACCTAGAAGCCATAGTCTTCCAGCCTTACCCTCCTGAGTGGTAAAATTACAGGTGTTTACCACCATACTCAGTTCATAGATTTCATTTCAAATATTTTTTACTGTTTCAAATGTCATATTAATATGCTCATTGTATTTTGAACTATTTAAATATTTTATTTTAAATAATTTAATTTTAAATTAAAATAATAATTTTAAGTAATTTTGTCTTGTTCAGTTCATAAAAATATATCTGCACTCTGATTCAGGTTTAGGTGCCATATGGGGATTTTTCTCTCACATGAAGAATCTAGTTTTTTGCTATAGCTGTCCTCATTCATGTTCTGTGACACCACACTTCTTGTATAATTTACAGAGACTAGAAATAGTTCTTAATAGAACCAGCTGTATTGATTAAGTGTATGTATACTGAGTCATATTGAATTGCCCCACTATATCATAAGACAAACCATGTGAGACCCAGAACAGACATAGTATATTTGATTTGTTTTTATAGATTTTAGCAGATGGCACAGAGCAGGCCCTCTATATAAAACCAACTTTTGATACTACATGTATCAACTGTGTGCAGTTGTACCAGAAAATGACTAACCCTGTGCACTCAGAATGTACTTCAGACAGGTGTAAAGAGGTTCATAGGACCAGAAGAGAAGATTCAGTTGCTAAGAGCACATACCATTCATTCTTCCAGACATTCAAGTTCATTTTCGAGCACCTATATTGAATATCTTACAAATGCCTATAACTTCAGTTCCAAGGAACCTTGAACTTTCTGGTCTCTGTGGTAACCTTCATTCATGTGCACAACCCCCCACACGAAGACATTATTAAAAATAATCAAAATAAACCGTATAAAGAATATACCCAGTACATATGCACATAGTATACACACACATACACAGACACACACACACATACAGAGTGAGAGAGACAGAGAGAGAGAGGGGGGGGGAGATTATAAAACAATGCTTAACATGAATTCTTGGGGTATACCTATGTGTTTATACACACATATATACATATACACATGTGCACATATACTTAATCACACAGAAAAAATATTCATACACATATATTCATGTTTAGATATGTATGTATAATGTGTGTCTTTATGGATGTATTTAAATGCACAGAATTTCCTAAAACCTTATCACAGAACAATCAGTTTAAAATTATTCATTCTCAATAGGTTTGACTTTACAGATTTTGAAGTTTTTCACACACAAGACTATTTATAAACATTTATTGAAATGATTTGACTGTTTCCTGGTTCAAATATGGAGAGTGCCTATATATACACACATACATACACACAAACATTAAGTCTGGACTTGGTCCTAATATTTGTTTCTCAAAACATCAGGCACAGGATAAAAGCTTGTTAAGTAAAAGCTGAGGATGACAAGAATCATTTAATCTCTTCAAATCCTGTAATACAAAAGTAATAAGCAATCTAGTACAGAGAGATATTTTAATTGCCTTCAACGGGATTACATCTGATTATGCACTTCTGTTATGTTTAGTTCGGATGCCTGAAGCAGACATGAAGATAGAATTAGATATTCAAGAATTAAATTCTGGTAAATGCCCTAATGAGAGATAATAGGAAGGGTCCTAAGAAAGCCGAGTAGTGTGCACATATGAAGATGGTGATTCTTTTATGGAGTGAGAGATGGAAAATGCTTAGAAATGCTGCTGTGTGATGTGAAGATGTCTCAGAGAAGCTGTAGGAAGTCCTGGCATTCAGTCAAAGTATGTCCCAACTGCTTTGGGAATCCTGTGTTTTTCTTGTCTTCTGTGGAATATAAGATGTAGATGTGGCCTTGGCACACCCTGGGCAATAGATTAGAGAACACAGTGTCATGGGCTCTTTATCGTGTTTCTATGGTGGAATTTGGCCAGATGCAGACTCATGGTGGAGAAGTATTTTGCATAGTGTGTAAAATACTGAAGCTATTACTGACGTTAATTACTTTGGATACCATCTACATGCTGCTAATATGAATCACAGGCAAAGTGTACCAAGCAGAAGTCTCTACTACTGAGCCCTCTTCTAAAATCCACTTTATAAATTTCTGGCATCACCTCCTTGATAATCATCAGAGATGGCAATTTTGACATGTGCTAAAAATAATCCAAAGGACATATTCAAGAAATACGCTTGCTGATTCATATACCCTGTCCCAATACCTTATTAGTCACTACAAGTTCAGTGAATGGCATTGCCATACACCCGCTGGTTCAGACTAAAACCTCTAAAGTCATATTTGATGCTTTTCTTTTACACACACTACATCTGATACATCATCAAATTGTGTTATTTGTTCATTAAGTTGTATCCCAAAGCCAATTATCTCCTTACCACATATTCTTCTAAATCTTTATAACCATTATAGCAATATATCTCAAGGTTTTTTTCTTTAAAGAAAACATATTTTTGCTTAAGTCAATAGAAAAATAATTCCCAGTTGTTTTCATTTGATAAAAAAAATAATTGCACACCAGCAAAAATGTACAAAACCTGGTTTCCTTTAATTCTAAAGCTTAAAAGATAACCAATGCTTGAGATGAGCGAGTCTGCTAATTTCTTTTTATATAAGCCACATATTCTACCATTTTACTGCAATAAAAATGAGAAAATATTCTCCATGATATATTTATGCTTGATGTCCCTTTCCTAGTTAACACTAGATCTATGGTGTCTGTTTATGTGAAGAATTTCTGATTTGAGATTTTGCTTTTGAAAAATGTGAGAGTCAATAATAGAAATGTCTTCTAATTAACACTTTCAGAGTAAATCATTGGAGAGTATGGGATTTTTAATGAGCAAAAGAAGATGACATTTGAGAGCCCAAATGAGTAAATGGTGAATTCTAGATGGTGTTGAGAGAAAAATGTCATCTGTAGGTTAATAGACCACTGAAAAGATAGAGATTAACATTGCAGAATCCACAGGAGTAAGAATGCGATCAAACTGTAATAAAGACAGAGGGAACAAAATTACAATGGAGCAGTCAAATGGATGTGCTTTTTGGCAATAACTGTGAAAGGTCTAGTAATGAAAAGAAGGCAGAAAGAGAAGCTGCCAAATAAAGGGAAAATACACAAGATTAAATAGCGCAAGTTATGGCATGATGACTTCTATTGCAATCTCTAAAAGGGTTGAGGAACATTTAAACAAAGCCAGATATACTATGAAGAAAATTAAGGCTGGAAAACTTTTCTGGTTAATAGGAAGGTTCACATTTCAAGTGCAGTGTTACTGTATTATATAATTTGCTTTAGTGGGGCTTTTTGTTGAAATGATAAAACACTGAATTAAACCAACTTGGAGAGGACAAAGTTCATTTCAGTTTACAGGTTATGGTCCATAATCAAGGGAAGGCAGGGCAGGATGTCAATGGAGAAACTTAGAAGCAGGAACTGAGGCAGACACTATAAAGGAATGCTGCCTACTGGCTTGCTTCCAGGTTCACATTCAGTTAACATTCTTATACAGTTCAGGACCACCTACCTAGGTGCCAAACACAGTGGTCTCCTACTATTCTGCTACATCTATCCTCAATGAAGAAAATGCCCCATAGAATTGTCTGCACAGAAATCTGTTGCAAACAATTCCTCAAGAGGGATTCCCTTTTCCCAGGTGACTTTAGCTTATGTGACATCGATAAAGACTAACAAGTACATGATCTAAGTTACAATTACTTATTTATTTTTATTTTTTAAATTAAGTAATGTGTTTAGATTCCTTTCCTTCCTCTACTCCCAGGTCCCTCTCTCTCCTCCCCTCCCTGCCATCCTCCCTTCCTCTGTCCTCTTTTTCTTCTTAGAAAAAAAGCTATCCACCTTCCTTGGCATATCAAATAGCAGTAGAACTAGTTCATCTTCTCTTATTATGACTAGGCAAGGCAGCCCAGTAAGCAGAAAGGGATTCAAAGATGGGCAACAAACTCAGATACAGTTCCTGCTATTGCTATTAAGAATCCCACAGAAAGACCGAACTGCTAAATGTGAGCAAAGGGCCTAGATCTGTCACATATATGCTGTCTGTTTGGTGGTTCAATCTTTGTCAGCCCCTATATCCCACATTAGTTGATTTTGTGTGTTTCCTTGTGTTGCCTTTGACCTCTCAGACTCTTTCAATGCTTCATCTCTGTCTTCCACAGGATTTCCCAAGCTCTGCCTAATGGTTGATTCTGATGCTATGCATCTATTTCCATCAATTTCTGGGTGAAGCCTCTCAGATGAAAATTATGCGAAGTGCTTTTCCGAAGTATAGCAAAATACCAATATTGTCAAGGATGGAATCTTTTTCATGGCATGGGATTCAAGTTGGGCTGTTTACTCTTTAGCCATCCCTACATTTTTTGCTCCATCTTTTTTTCCCCAACGCTACCTGGCTAGGGTGTACAAAAACTCCTGTAACATCTTTGAAGAGGTTTTGTTTTTAAACAACTTATGTATGTGTTCAAGCTGAGTGACAAAAAGAAAAGCCATAAATGTTATGTCTCTTGTTTGGTCATAAATCTTAGGAGTTGGTTTCCATATTTTCATTACATGTATTGCATACAATCACTATCCATGTTAACACATACACCTAAGATTACTAAAACTCTTTTGGAGATGTCAGTAAGCAAAATACAAAATACTCAGCCTAATATTTAAGCCTATATTTTGGCTGTTCAAGTGGCAGGGACAGGAGAATCATGGTATGACTGAGTAATTTATCAAGATATTGTCTGCTCCATATTGATCCATTTATACCTTGTTGGAAAGAGAAATTGTGGGCCTAAGGTTTTGTTGTTGATTAGGTGTCGCAGTCCCTCCATTGAAAGTCTTTTCTGATTACAGAAGATGGCCATTTGGGCTCCATATCCCCCCATTGCCAAGTCTAACCAAGTCCTGGTTGACTAACCAAGTCCTAGGTAGGCTTGCTCTCATAGATTCCTGGAAGTTTCCCTTAACCTAGTTTCCTAGCTCACAAGGAAACTTGCTCAGCTCTGTTCATACCAGTTTTATTCATAATAGTAAGAAACTTGAAGTAACCTAGATGCCCCTCAACCAAAGAATGGATAAAGAAAAGGTTGTAGAGTTGCACAATAAAATATTACTCAGCTACTAAAAACAAGGGCATCATGAAATTTACAGACAAATGCATGGAACTAGAAAAGATCATCCTGAACAAGGTAATCCAGATCTACAAAGACAAATCTGGTATGTGCTCACTTATAAATGGGTAGTAGCCATAAAGCACAGGATAATCATACTGTAATTCACAGACCCAAAGAAGCTAAGTAGCAAGGAGGGCCCAAGTTGGTAATGGTGGGGGACAGAGAGTAAGGGGAAAGAGAACCAGAATCCATGGAAGAGACTTCTCTTAGATGAGCTAGAATCCTGTTACTATTACTAGTGTCATCTGTCTTATAGGATACATACATTTTAGAGATACAGACATTTGCCTATGAAAGGACTGATTCATTAAAACATCATGTAACACATACAAAGGTTTTTTGCTTAAAAAGGTTTCTCATACAAAAGTGTTGAGAAAAAAATTCTTGCTTGGTGTTCTTAGGGTTTATATACATATAAATGTGCATAATGTTCATGTTTTTACATTGTGTCATTGCTTTAAGTTCTCAAGTTTTATCTCTGCCTACTTATGATGCTGAGTGGTCCTATTATGCTACTTTGACCCAACTGCCTTCTGCTATGAGTATCATAGTTAATAACCACCTACTCTTATTTTAGATGTGTCTTCTTCTCTTTATGCATTTATCAACCATGTTTGTTTGAGCTGTGCAGAAACATCCCAAGACCATTTTGAAGAGATGAACAGAAACCATTCTATTATGTAGATTCCAGTATGGAATCTATTATGTAGATTCCAGTATCCATATAAAAAGCTGAAAGTTTCTGAAATAAACTGTAACTGCAACACAGGGAGGGAGATCGGTGGAGGCAGAGTATATTGGGGCTGCTTGTTACCAACCTATCTCCAGTAAAAGATCCTGTGTCAAAGGTGAAGTGAGATACCATAGAATATTCAGCATCTTATCCTGACTTTCAAGAACTAAACACATACCAGATATATATGCATATAATACACACAGATAGAATTAATATCCTTAAGGGTAATGTGTTCATCTTGAAATTAAAATATTTTCTTAATGTTCTATCTGCAAATTCAAGGATAAGCGTAAAATGTTGATTAATGTTCCAGTATCTAAGCTATTCTCATTTTTCTTCCAATATATCTCAATGAAGATCATTGCTTTTTTTTTTGTCTTTCCTGAAATTCAACAACCTGATTTGAATGGAATCTGATTTTTAAGTATAACTCTGTTGCTGTATGTATTCATAATCCCCTATATTTATTCCATGTCTAATATAGATAAAAAATCTACTTAAAATATTCAAACAAATTAAGAAATTTAAATGTGGATAAATATTAACTCCATTTTAAATTTAGGAAACCAAGGCTCAGTGAAGTTAAGTGACATATTGTAAACAACAGGCAGTAAATACCTACCCAGAAATGAAGAAAACTCCAATTCCACCTGCACTGTTAATCACTGTGCTACAGTCTTGTTAAATGTACTGCCCTTATTGATTATTAAAATCTTTACATCTGATGCACAATGTTTTATGTAGGACCTAAAATAAACTAGTTCACAGCCAAAAGAAAATATGCCCATTTTGCCTAAGGCTCAAAGACTAGTTTCTTTGAAGTAATACTTCGTTTAAATATTTTACTGATTCCTCTTCTCTGGTAAAATCTCAATTAAAGGATGATGCATTTATTCAACAAAGGTTCTCATAGTGCTATGAGAAGAAGCTTCAAGATAGGGCTGATAAGCTAAATCATGATCTTATCCTCGAATAGACAGTCTTCCAATGAGACAGAGCCAAAAGGAGAAAAAATTTAAAACACACACACACACATACACACATGTAAATATCAGTTTTTGTTTATCTCTATGCAGAAAATAAGCTGTGTGATAAATGAAATGCCCTTTAGTAGGTGAGGACACTTGAACAACACTGTGAAGCTAAGTCAGGTAGAAACTGAAAGAGAAGAGGCCTTTAACCAAGGAAATCTGTGGAAGAATGAACATGAGAAGGTATAGATGATTTACAGTAGCCACAAAGATGCACTCATAATTCCGTGTTCCTTTGAGAGTGGCCTAAAAGCCCAAGAGCCTTCTCTATTCATCTTAGCACTATTCTCAAGCATCTACAGAAAGGATAGAAGGCAGGTAAAGGATACAAGAGTCCCAAAAGTGGGTATAAAGCTAAAAGCTTTTCTAGTTTTAATTCCTATTTTCTTTATTGGCTGCTGGTTAACTGCATAAAAATGAAATTAATAGTGAAAGCATAGGAAAGCTCCTTGGATTTAGAAATACTATCTTACTTATACAAAAATGTACTCAAATATATAAAGTTTGGGCTCTAACAGAGGTTTGTTACAGTGGCTGTCTTGACCTAGCTATATGTTGTCCTCCTTCTCAAGGGAGCATCATTAAAGAGGAACCTGAAAGATTGAAAGAGTCAAGGTGGTGGCTGACTATGGTGAAACTGTGTTTTCTTGACACAATAAAGCAGTTGCACATGTGAACCCTAAATTGTTGTGAAAAGTATATGTAGTGTCCCCCAAGCTCAAGTAAGACAAAATGGGGTGGTATATATGAAAGCCCATTGCTAAGTGAGTAGCTATTAATGAGTAATAGCTGTGGGAATGGTGAGTCAATTTTGTCTAAGGGTATAGCTTCTGCTAGTGCAACCATTATCCAAAAGATAACCCTACAGCAAAAAGTATATGAAGAACACAAAATGGGCTCCATATGTTACCAAAAAGGAAAGGCAACAAACAAACAAACAAAAAACATGTGAAGCCAGGTGGGAAAGGAGATGGGGTGAATCATAGAGGATTTGGGTAGAGGTCCTGGATATGATCCAAATACATTGCATGGCATTTTAAAAGAATGAAATTAGTTATTTTTTTAACATTTGTGGTTTACTTTTACCAAGCTGTGAAGATGGCTCAGTGTGTAAAGGTACTTTCTGTTAAGCTGGTCAAGTTCAACTCAGGCCTCAGGTCCCATATGGTAAAAAGAAAGAACCAACTCCTAAAAGTTGTCCTCTCTACTCTATACAGGTGTCATGTTATGAGCCTCAGCTCAACATATATGTGTATAAAATAAATGTAAGAAGAAATACTTTACAATGCACAATGATAAAATTTGTAATGAATAATAATTTCTCTCTTTTCTACCCACATTGTCTCTCACTACTTTCCATTCCAGTAACATAGAGAATAAAGTCCAAGAGAGTAGGGCTTTAAAAGTAACTTATCCTCCACAAAGCTTATGGATGCTGATGAACACCAATGATGAGAATAAATGTCTCCTCAGCCTTGTACAAGAGAAGTCACGTAGCGACCACTGATTTCATTTCACATTGTCACTAAGACTCTCATTAGTATGTCCCTTTATACACCAAATTCTTTGATATGCTATGAAAACTGGGGATAATTTACAGGAAGTCTCTGAATCACAATGATCTCAGTTGCACTGCAGGCTTTTTATTTAGTGTTCTTGTCAAATGCCTCTGAAAACACAACTCTCTCTCTCTCTCCCAATCTTGTAAAACTCCATTACATTTTTCATGGTATTTTTATCTGTAAATCTCTTAACCTTTGAATAATACTTGTAGATTCTCTTATTTATTTGTCTACTTCAATGAGGGCACACCCTGCAAAAACACAAAAATAACGGAGGATCACTAAAATGAGGCTCTGACTTACAAGTACCCAACCAGCAGAATCAGGGAAAAATAGTTGAATGACACATTGACAATAAAGTTTGGTTGTGATTCACGGAATGGAAATATCATTATTTTTTCTAGTTTCATACTGATACTCTGATGAAACACCTACACAATAAGCCACTTAGGAGAGATCAGGTTTATTTGGCTCATAATTCACAGGTTACATCTTCAAAGATGGTCAAGGCAGATCAAGTCAGGGACTTGAAGGTAGACTTGTTTTCTATACCGTACAGCATTACAATTTATTAAGGAACTTATTGTCAAATATTTGTAAAAGAAATCAAGAAGAATGCTACTGGCTCACTCACAGATTCATGCTTATCTAGCTTTGCTATACAGTTCAGGATTGTCTGCCTAGGGAATAGTGCTACCCACAATGGACTGAAAACTCCTACATCAATTAGTAATCAATAATTTAAGTATTTGGTTGCCTCAAGGACAAAAGTAATTAATAAATCTGTCCTGTGATTAGTCTATATGAGTATCTTTTAATATAGGTCCTGAATATGTATTATACATTAAAAAGGTTTTACAAATATCTCCCCTAGTAAAAAAAAAATAACCACAGGTAATATGTTTGCAATGATGAGGTAGTATAACTGACATAAAAACTATTATAGGCAAATTAGTTTTTTTTTCCTTATACATATAAAATAGCAAAATTCGCACATAATAATATGGGGAAACAGGTTTAACTTAGTTCAATATATACAAAGCAATGAGTGAATATGAGTTAATGTCTTCCTCTTGGGCATCCCTGAGTCTCATTTGTAATATGAGGAATAGATAAGTGCTTACTATTTTTTCAGCAATATATATTATTATGCTCTAAAAAGTATGAGACTGGATAGTACAGATAATTGTTCCATAAACATAAAATGAGATCTGTTTATCTCAGTTACATCTTTCTCCTGATTTTACCTTTGCTAAATAAAATCTTCCAATCATGATTACTTATAACAGTTTAAGAAAAATGTTAAGATTTTGATAATGAAGACTACTGGGTCTTTTTCTCTACTCATGTTTCTATGAGATTTTAATGTGAAAGCACTTCTTTTGAAACATAGGGTTTCCTTGTTTAGAACTATACTGTAGGAGATAAGATAGTAAGAAGGCAAATGGATACTACATTACTGAGGTGCATACACACAGGCACACATAATATTCATTCCCTCACACATTGCAGTTTGTTGGAAAACAGATTCCAAAGGAAACATAGGCATTTTAACATGATAATTGTGACTGTGTTTTAAAGCCAGTCCTACATTGGATGCCTGAGTGGAGAATCTGATGTCAATCTACATTTACATTCTATACATAACAAGTAGAAATCAAGACAAAATGCTGAATCAAACTTGTTATATTTCAAAAGTCATCCTATTGATGGCTTAATTATATCCACAATTTTAAAGGTTCTGAAATTATTTAATATCTCCATTCTTGCCTTGTCCAGAAGGCTGAACAAGATGTAAAGGCAGTCTTCAGGAATAACTGACTACTGTCATTGTCATTTAAATACTGATAATTTAATGATTGATAAAGTTTAAGACTAACCCAGTATCCTCTTTACCTTTAAATAATGGCAGAAATATCTCTGAAGAGTGTTGCAAGTAAATTTTACCACTCATTTCTTCCAAAGTATGTAGCATAATACACATCAGTTTTTGGTTGAGCTATGCTCTTGTTCATGCAGCTTAAATATCAATAAAGTGGTCAAAGGAAGGCAGGTAGTATAGTTAAGTTCTCAGCAGTGTAAGTCTACATTGGAAAATGAGTCTCAGATGGCAGCTGTAAAGTTTCACTTTACCACAACTCAACCACCAAAAGCTCATCTTTTCAGGCTCTCATACGATTCTTTGGGAGTATCTGGTGACCTAGCAAAGGAATCAGGGGTGTTCTATATTTCAGATAGGAAATTATAAAATCATCTCATATTTTGAAATAGCCTTTTATGATAAGATTATCTCAGCAAAATGAGAAATTCTTGGTTCAGTGTTTATAGGAAGTTAAATGTAGCTGAACAAAAGAGAGAATGAATGACAGCAAGAGAAGATGCAAGTCCATGTCTTTGAAATGGTAAACTTACTCCACAGGTAATTTTGCAAGTGCAGAAATTATAGCTAGGAGTTAAGTGAGCTTTAAAGTAAAAAGTAAATGCTAGAAAACTACCAAGAAGGGTGTAGACTAACCTGAGAGATATCAGAACAAAATTCTTGATTTGGGCTGACTAGTTTTTAAGAAACTAATCCTTTTTATTGGGTTGATTTTAATGATAATTTTAAAAATGGTCCAGAAACAATTCACAGCATCACTTTTCAAAGAAGGAGCAGTGATGTGATATAAAAACAATGAAAAAAGTGAAGAAAATGGGTCCTGGGGGCTCTGCACACAGGAAGATCTGGGATTCAAGTGTGGTAGCTAAAAAATCTGGAACAGAATGGTCTCCCATTCTTATAATCTTGGTGCTTAAGAGCCTGATAATGGAGGATCACCATGAGTTAAAGACAAGTCTGGGTTGCATACTGAGAATCAAGCAAGGATGGGCTATATCAGGAGACCAAATAAAACCAAAGAAAAAAAAAAGAGATTGCTGTGGAAATGTAAAACACTGAATACCCATAGAGGAAGAGAACACTAAGAGGTCCCATTTAAGTACTGATATAAAGTGAGTGTTCAGAAAATGGCATGGAGAACACAATTTGTACTTTAATCTAATTTCTCAGTCTAATTTCTCATGATCCCACCATGTACAATTTGAAAAGCAACTAAAATAAAGTGACTGATTGATCTCGGTATAAAGACAACCAACCAACCAACCAAAAAAAACCCTAAATTTTATTTATGTATGTCATTGCATGTTTGTGTCCACACATATGCCATTGTGTGTATATTAAGGTCACAGAACAGCTTGAAAAATGGGTTTTCTGCTTTACCATGTGGATTCTAAAGGTCAAATTCATTTGTCAGGTTTGTCAACAAGTGTCATCAAGGGCTGAGATAACTCACTAGTCTGTGGCCCCCGAATGAATACATAAGGGGACACACACACTTAAGTTCATGAGAATCTGAGGGGCCACCCCAAACACCACTGTCTTTAAGCAATGAGAATGAGTGTAAGGCAATCAACTGAGAGGCACTCCATTATGACACACTTCCCCATAATTTAATTCTATTTTAGTATTAGACTCAAGAACACTGTTTTATCACAAGTGATGTGCATCTTTCATAAAATTTTCTGATTGTTTGTACCAAAGCCTTGTGTCATAGCATGGTCCCCAATCTAGTCATGGAAATGGAAAGAAAAGCCTTAAGACATGAGCCCTGCAACTCCAAGATACCTGAGTTGGAAAGATACTTTATGTCCAAACAGGGGAACCTAAGCTTAGACCTGAGCTCACTTCCCCAGAAACCTTATGAAAAAGCTAACATGTACAGTAGTTAGTATTCGCAATCCCAAGGCTGAGGATCCACAGCAATTCCTGAACTTACTGGCTAGCCATTTTAGCTGACAATCAGTGAACTGCAGGTTCACCAAAAGGTCCCATCTCAAAAATCAAGGGTGTTCAAGGATGGTACTCATGATAAACCTATGCCACCTCTACACATACAAGCATACATACACACATACACACACACACACACACACACACATACCACATACACACACAAAGGAGAGAGAGAGAGAGAGAGAGAGAGAGAGAGAGAGAGAGAGAGAGAGAGAGACCAGTTAGACAGACAGAGACAGAAGTGGTGTATCATAGTGGGAGGTTATTAGGCTATTGGAAACATGCCTTCTGATGTTAAGATTCATGGAAATCTGAAACCTGAGTTAATTCTCTTTCTTTAAATATAACAAATCCACAAAATCCTCCAACTTGGCATGTGATTCTTGCAACACTACTCCTTTGAGATGATGTTCACCATGAGTTTTCATTTAAAGCCATAGTGACTGTGTCTACACTATACATAAAATCGTCTCAAACTATGAGCTTGCAAACCATCCTTATAAAGTACCCACCCTGTGGTATTTTTGTGGTAGTAACAAAAAAGCAGGATGATAGAGGATACAAATTCCTTTCTCTTTCTGACATTTGTTTATGTTTTAGTATTTTATGGTATGATAAAATCTAGGGTTTCAAACATGCTAAAATAAAAAATGTAAAATAAAAAACTCCATCATGAATTTCTCCCTCTAATGTTGGAGCTCAGAGAAAGGAAGCTCATTGTGGTGCTTTGAATGAGAAATGTTCCCTACAGGCTCATTGAAGTCTTGTTCTCCAGTTCTCCAGTTAGTGGAGCTGTTTGGGCAGTTTGCAACTCATAGGAAGTGGAGCTTTGCTGGATGAAGTATAATCACTGGGCTTTAAAGCTTTATACTCATCATACTTCAAGCTTGTTTCCTGGTTCCGATGTGTAGTTAAAATGTGATCTCTCAGTTTCCTGCCACATTTGCCATAATGAATAGTGCCTCTGGAATACTTAGGCAAAACAAACAAACAAACAAAAAACAAACTCTTCCTTCTTTAAGTTGCTTTTGGTCACCCTATTTTAGCATGGTGATAGAAAGTTGAATAATACAGCTGCAAGCCTTATCCTTGAAACTGTATCTTGTTGTAGGTTATCAAGTTGATATTAAGGTAGCTGATACAGTTAGAAACATTATTCTACTGGTCTTGTTGTAGGCAAGGCTTGCCCTCTCTTCTGATATACTCCATTTAATCAATCTCTAGGGTTGTAAATTTGGCAGACACAGGTCTGAGAGTAAGTACATTTGGGAAGTATTAAATAAACAAACCAAAATGCAGAAGACATTGCTGTCTGCTCTGAGCTCTTGGGAATTCTTTGCGAAGAATAGTGTTGCCTATTCTCTGACCTTATTAAAAATTTTTATAAGAGATTTGTAGAAAGTGAAGTTTTCAAAACAATTGGAGACACTTATTCTGATTTTATTTCTCTCACTTATATTGCATACCTTCTTAGATCCCTTTGCGCCCTTCTGGCAACTTTTCTTACTGTTTTCAGACAGCGAGTAAATTTTAAGAGAGTTTTGTTTATTTTGATGAATCCTGATGGCATTTTCCAGGCGGAGAAGATACAGGCACCAAACGACACAGCTGAGAATAATGCAACTCATACATTAAATCAAAGGCTCATGATTTCATTTCAACAATGTGGATTCAGCAACTAACATACAGGGAGCCTCTCTGTGGAATGCAAATGTGAAGGAACAAAATGGGAAACATCCCAAATCTCTGCAGAGTGTATTATACAATGCAATAAGAAGAAAGTGGCCTGATTTTGAAGAATTTTGTGTTCTTTTGACAGATAAAGGCCCCCAGAAGTGAGCTATGAACATTCAGAATTGGCTTGGACTGAAGCTTGGTTCTTTTGCTTCCATTTTACAAATGTATATACATAGTAAATTGTCACAGCATCAGCACCTAGCAAGATTCTTGGGGATAATGGAGAGGGTCAAACTATAATTTTTAGGAGACTCATAAGGTTCCACAATATTCAACCAGACTGACATCTTTGCAAATTAAAAGGCTTAGTCATTTAGGGAAAGAGTCTGCATCACAGAACCTTGGAAGAAGGTCATGAACAATGCTATTAAGCACGTTTCTCTTTCATGTAAAACCACTAAAATTCCATGTTATGCAACAACTTATGTGTACAATTACATGGTTACCTAGTTACGTAGGTAACAGTTAGATACTTGATTTGATTTTGTGATGTTTATTCTATTGAATATTTCATTCAGGCCTTCGTTGTTTGTTGACACTCTTTCTTTTTTTTCTTTCCCTTTTCTTTTATTTTTCTTGGATATTATATTTACATTTTAGATTTTATCTCCTAACCCCCCTTCCCACCACCACTCAAGAACCTCCTATCCCATCCCCCATCCTCATGCTTCTATGAGGATGTGCCCCCACCTACCCCCCAACTCCCACCTCACCACACTCAAATAACCACCCCACACACACTCTGTGTTCATCCTTCATGGGACCAAGAATCTCCTCTCCCACCTATGCCTGACAAGGCCATCCTCCCCTTCATGTACAGATGGAGTCATGGGTCCCTCCTTATGTGCTCCCAGGCTGGTGCTTTAGACCCTGGAGAGCATTGGTTGGTTGGTATTGTTGTTCTCCTCATGGGGCCACAAACCCTTTCTGCTTCTTCAGTATTCTCTGTAACTTCTCCATTGGGAAACCCTTGATCAGATCAGTGGTTAGCTGTGAGCATAGGCCTCTAAAATGGGGTACAGAGCTAAACAAAGAATTCTCAAATGAGGAAACTCAAATGGCTGAGAAGCACCTTAAGAAATGCTCAACATCCTTAGTCATCAGGCACTCTTCTTGTTTTCAGATTTTCATTATCAATTCTCAAACTGAAGCCCAAGATGGCCTTAGAACTCACTGTCTAGTCTAAGATGATTTCATCCTTCTGACTCAGCCTCTCATGTGAGATTACAAGGATAAGTTGCCGTTACTAGTTGATTCTCTTAATGTCCCATTTTATTTACTGATGTTGACCTGGATAAACAAAGATCATGATGTACTCATATTTATATGCTAAAACCTATCATCTATCAACAAATCAAAGTTGAACTTGAATATATAAAAGTATTTAGAATTGTATCAAAATATAAATCTCACAAGGCAATACTGAAGAGGACATTTTGAAGAAAGTCTCAGTTTTACTATCTTCTATTTAAATATCTCTGCTCCTATGTATTGTGTGCATTGGAGTTTCAGGAAATATTGTTGAATAAACAAGAAAAAGTCCCTGATGAAAATTTAAGGGCCCCTAAATTTACTTAGACTTTTCTAAATTAAAAAAAAAATAGAGTATGAAGTTAAGTGAAAATAGATGAGACCTTTGGGCCTAGATATCTATGGTTAAAAATGAAATATTTGGATGACTTACTAATTTGCCTATGCATATGGACATAGTTCACAAGTTCTGTGTCAAAGATAAATAAGAAACAAGTGGTGCTGTGAATAACTGAGATTAAAGAAAATTCATCATGGTCTATTGTCTTTCAAAGCATCAACAGGTCATAAAGCAAATTGTAAAAATATTTGATCATCTACTGAGTTAATATATTTATTTTAAGTTTTGAGCTCATGAAACAATTCAAGAGACATATTAGCCACTCAATAATTAAGTAAAAAATTCTCTATGAAACAGTGAAAATTATTTTTCATGTCTGATTATTTTAAGATTTCTTTTTATTTATGCATTTGTGTCTATTTGCAAGTATGTGTGCTTGTCAGTGCAGCGGCCCATGGAGGTCAGAGATAACACTGGCTTCCCAGAAGCTAGAGATAAAGACAGTTGTGAGCTATTCAACATGGATTCTAGGAGCCAAATTTTGACCCTCTGAGAGAGCAGTACCATTCACTTAACCACTGAGCTATGTTTGTAACCCTCAATCCACATATAATATTTAAGCCAAATGAAAAAGTCCTCCCCTTTGGATGTCATTTAATCAATCTATAACTGACAGCCTGCCCATAGGATCTAACACACAAAGTCTAGAGCACATCAGATAGAAAATGAGATCTGTCCCCTGTACTTGCTTCCTATTCTTTCTTCTCTAAATGAGGCCTGTTATCCCATTTCCCTGCATTCTGTCAGCTATTTCATGAATCTGCGCAAGCATACAAATGGTAACATCCTCAATATGTATCACAATATTCAATTCTGTTTCCTATTATAAAACAAGCAAAGTGTTTCAGTATGTTTTCATACATAAAGCTTTGTATATGCTACTGTGAAAAATACACTACATTAGCAGTAGAAAGTTATGTATATTTCCTTTTCAAGTACACATTCATCTTTTTCTCTCAAAACCATTTCACTTCTTTGACATTTAATCTTCTATGTATTTTGCATTCGTATACACAGATAGATAAGTGAGTACCATCCAGGGCCAATGTCTTTTGTTCAAATTAAAACTGATTGAATGTACTTTTTGTTTATGAATCAACGCTAATTCGTCTAATGAATATAAATAATTGAATATATAATGAACATGAATTGATAGAAACCAAAACATTGCTTTTAAAACATCTATTTGCATTCATTTTTAATTTAATATGAGCATTAAGTTAAATATTAATTGGACTTTCATTTTCTTTCTGTATTAGTCTCTTCCTGAAACAGTAGTGAAACATTAAAAGTTTGACTATTTATAAAACACAAAGTAAATGTATAGCCTTTCAGTTCTGAAGCCTAGAACAGGAAATGTGAGCAGACATTACTCTCTGAAATTGGAGCAAATTTCTCCCTGTCTCTCTTGTGTTACATATCCAATAACTCTTTGTTGTCTAAGACCCATGGAAGTTCCTCATTTCCTCACAAGTGTGTTTTCCTGGTATATGAGAGGCTTTCCTAAATTCCTTCATCTGAAAATGCTAGGCTTTAGATTTGTGTCCTCTATAGTCTAGTATTGACTAATTTAAACAGGATTTAACATGATGGCTGCTCAAATCCATTTGAAAATAAACTGACTTTCAAAAGTATGAAGGACTGGGATTAAGGGAGTTCATGGAACGCAAAACCCAACCCACATTTACCACATTCAATGCTTTCTGCCCCTATTTCTTCATTTGTATTGAAAGAGTAAACTGTGACTTTGTGTGCAAACTCAGGCAGCTGCCACAATCCTTTCAGTTTTGAATCACTTTTTTTAGGTTTATCATATAAATGCAGCAATACTTAGCTTTTAATTTGTAATGTGATCTGTAATATTTTTATTTCTGAAAAGTACAGGCGTCTCAGATCACAGCAGTTTCACATTTCATGGTTCCTGTTACCTGCCAATGACCTTAGTCTGAAAATACTAAATGAGAAATATTAGAAGTGAAAAATTCGCAAGGTTTAAATTTCATATTGCACTGAGTATCCTGGTAAAATTTCACATTGTCCTCTGCATGCCCACATATGCACATATACCATCTCTTCCTTTCCTTGGTGTACTCTCAGTGTGTATGCCACTGACAGAATAATATGTACAATATTTTGAGAAAGACCATTTTCACATAGTTTTATTATGGTATATTATTACAATTTTTTTATTTAGTCACTGTTATCTTGAGGTTAATTCATAAATTAAAATTTTTTCATGTGTATGCATGCATAAAAATATACTCATGCCTAAGCACTATCTGTGGCTTCAGGTGTCTACTCAGTGTCTGGTGTGTGTTTTGTATGTGTGTGTGTGTGTGTGTGTGTGTGTGTGTGTGTGTGTGTGTGTACTAACAAGCAATGACTATCTCATTTAAATTAAATAGGATTTACATTCTATTGGGCTAATATTTTCTTCTCTATTTGCTGTTTTTGCTTTATTTATCTTTTTACTCCTCATTTCTTTTTTTTTTTTTTTTTTTTTTTTTTTTTTTTTTTTTTTGGTTTGCCTAAGAGTTAGTTACCTTACTCTCCCTTGAAAGTATTTTGTTGTTTGTATTATTAAAGTATATACATGTGGACTGATTTAAAGTATGCAATGTCTCATTTGGAAGACACTATTCAATAACAGATTAATATGTCTCACATTCCTTGTTTTTAACATGGTTTAATATTATTTGTTTTAATTATTTTTCTATAATTTCAGCATCTTAAGTATATCTGAATTTAAACTCTTTGAAGTACTAAATGCTAATCAGAGTCTTAGAGAAGATTACTAAAGATAAAATAATATTTTAAGACAAATATGATTATTTCAATTTCTTATGAATTATATTGTTTTCTCATTGCCATAACAATCATACTGCATGATGAAATGTAAAGATGCCTTTTTTGCTTTTAAAATGTACAAAAACAAGATTAAAGCAGAAGTACTTTTTTTTCTTTGTTTTAATTGGGTATTTTATTTATTTACATTACAGATGTCATCCCCTTTCCCCATTTCCCCTCCCTAGAATCCCCTATCCTATACCCCCTCTTCCTTTATGCTTTTATACCATTTTGATCACATGCATGTATTAAGGTCAGTTCTAGGTTGAGGGTCTAGCAATACAATAGATGCAAATAGTCGAGGAACACGCAATACAATAAACACAAATAGTCAAAGAAAAAGCAAGGCATTAAACCCAATTACATGAACAATCCTGTGATCACTGTTTCTAAAGGTTTATCAGGATAATCAAAGTATATGAGCCTACTTCCCTATCCTATCCCAAGGTCATTTTCATGTCTGAATCCTACTTCCTTGTTCTATCCTAATATTTAGATTCTTGCATGAGATTACTTCTTTATTGTAGACTACCATTTAGATTCCTACTTGAAATTACTTCTTGGTTCTAGTTTAATGTCAGATTCCTGTTTGAAGCCTACTTCCTTGTCTTTGGCCTATGTCATATTCCTGCTAAGTAGCCCATTTCCTTGTCCTTGGCCCATGTCAGCTCTTGCCAAGCTGCCCCAAAGGCTCTCCACCTCTTCCCCTTTAGTACTTTGTTAACAAGACTGACTCTGTTTTAGGTCATTCTGACAAGAATGCCTTCCTTACCCATCATGGAATGTGCATTATTAAAGGCAATGCACTTCTGTTTAAGGTTGGTAAGTCTCTGTGCAGAATCTTACCCATTCTTGGCTTTCCAGCCTGTTAATTTAATAACAGAAGTACTTTTCTTTTATTAGATATTTTATTTACACTTCAGATGCCATCCCCTTTTCCCATTCCCCCCCTTAGAAAACCCCTATCCCATGCCCCCTTTTCCTTTTGCACATATATATTTTTTAAAAAATGTTAATTATAGGCTTTATAAGTTTGGTATTGCTCAGTCAGAGGTGTAACCCACTACCCAACCTAGATATATCAACTATCTTTGATTGGTAGAGATACGTGAACATCTGCCTCCCTGTCTCCCCCCTCTTTCTCTCTTTCATCACCTAGCTTCTCCTCTCCTTCTTCTCCTCCTCTTCTTACTCCTTCTCTTCCTCTCAGTACTCCTCCCACCTTAGCTCATTCTACATATCACCCTTCCTGTTAAAATGAAACTTTTCTCTCAAAATATAATTAGAGCATAATTATGCCAATTTGTACCCATGAGGTACAAGATAGTCCTCATACCCAGTCCATCATTTTGTTGACTATACAGAACCTTTGTCATCTCTCCTAACTAAAACACTTAGTTCTGAACCTGGCTTTTTCCTTGGCTTTAGGATGAATGTCAGCTGACGACCATCCACTCAAATCTTTTATCTCAAGGTAAATAGCCAGGATTGGCTATGAGGCTATAAGTTTTCAACCCCATCAGAAATCCAGAATGACTGAGTTAACTATAATTGTGGGAAGCACAAAGCATAGCTTCTAAAACTTAGCCAATTTATAGAGACCTCTGAACACCTGGACACTCCCTCTACTACAAAATGTTTGGAGCATCTGTTCTTCCGCCTACAGAAGTACTTTTAATAGGGCAACAATATTCCTACAAGAGAGCAGAGGCTAACAATTTGAAAGCGTCATGACAGGTATGAGTTGTTTCATTTTGAGTTGTTGGTTAGTATGTTTTCACAGATCCCTCATACATTACAGATCTTGACATTTATCTTCCTTACTCCCTAGAACATTCTATTAAGACCTCATTGCTAAATATATTGTATTCATGAGAGATGATTTGGTAATATCTATCTGCTACTCACCTCAATGCTTCACCCCTACTGGCTAGCATTCATAGGGATGAAAGTTACTATGTGAGCTAACCAAGAAGAATAATCATCAGCTATCAATACTCTGCTATCAACTCCACAAGCTACATTTTCCAAGTGGGCTTGGGAAAACATGCCCACTGGCATAATAGTGGCAAGAGACATGAGAGGAATATATGTGCTTCACCCCACCTCAAGGCACAGGGATCGTTGTGGAAGAAGAAAGAGTAGCCCACTTTACAGACAACTATAGAAAAACATTGTTTTGGATACTACAGGGCAGCTTCAAAAATGAACTTATAGCTGTTGTGGTAGCATGTATAAAACCTTCGGGACCCTAAGTCAGACCAAATCCCAGCATGGGAAAAGAAGCTGGGTATGCAAACTAATCCCTAGCCATACATTTATTGACAACTGTTAGCTTCTGGGTGGGGAGAAACAGTATTCTATGAAAGCATAGCACCTGCAAAGTCGATCACTGTTCAGTGGAAGAGCACACATCCAAGAGCATTTGGAGAGCACAAAATTTTCTTTAAAAGTTAAAAATAGGACACAAAGTTGGGTGGTTAGGAAGGATGAGTGACATGAATGTGAGTTGAGGGAAGGAGGTGAAATGACCAAGATATATTTACCAAACACTCAGAAAACTATTATTAAATGCAATTTGAAGTCAAATATTATTTGATAACTTATCTCCATTACCAACATTCAAGTGAGCGTTATCATTTAATATTTTTGTTATAGTTGTTTTGAAAAAAATGTATTCTACTAGCACTTAAGTAATCAAAGATGCCTGCTGGTGCCTCTGGGTTTAAACGATCCATTTAGGTAAAAATTTTGCTCACTCTATTTTCTGGAGGATTGGGCGTTTGGACCATACTTGTTTTTCAATGATGTATATTACTGAGAGCTCTAATGCCAGCCTGATGCTTTGCTCTTACATGTTATTTGATATCATTGCTCATATCCAAACAATTATATTTTTATCTTTAAAATTTACAAGTTTACAGGGAAGTGTTTCAGTTTTAAGCATACTTACTTTATTTTCCTTGAGGCATGATATGATTTGAACATTTTATTTCCTATTTCTAAGATGTACTCATGAATAATACTTTTTAATACCTTTCAATTTCCATTTTCTCACTCAGGGTTGCTGAAAACATAGTGACATATCTCATTATTCAGAACCTACCCATTCTTCTATAATCCTACTTAACTACCTGCTCTGCAACATACATGGTCACCTACCTTTAATTCTATATTTTTGCTAATCTGTCTGAAACTCCATTTTTTACTATGTTTGAAAGTCTACATGAAGATTTTATTTCTGTTTATTTTCATTTAGTTGGTTGGTTTTACTTACTTAAATTTTTCATTATATTTAAAAAATTATTATGTGTGTATATTGAGTAGGTGGGTAGATCTGTGTCACCACATGAAAGTGAAGATCAGAGGACAATTTGCTGGAGTCTGTTCTCTCCTTCAAAGTGGGAATAAAACTTAGATGGTCAGGCTTGCTGGAAGCCACATTTACCTGCTGGGATATCTCACGTTTCCTTCCCCTGTCTTTGTTCTTGTTGCAGTACTCTATTAAACTTTTTGTCTCTGTTATATCATTTTTTCTTTCCATTTATTTTTTTAACTCAGACAACTCATTTTTCAACCTCTCTGTTAATGCATTGTCTTTTATTAGCTAAATTTATTTTCACAACAAATTCCTTTTTTAAATTTTAGACTTTTTTTTTATTCAAATTATTTGAATCGGTGGCAATGCTCTTTGTAACAATATTCTATGCCTGGCAACTATTTTATTGTGTTTATTCTCTATTGGCCTATCAGGTTTTTTTTTCTCAATTTTTCTATTATTATTATTTAATTATTTTATTAAATACATATGTACCAGGGCCCTCTGATTAGCCCATGTATGTTCTTTGGTTAGTGGCTTAGTCTCTGGTTCTGTTCAAGGGTTCAGGTTACTTGACACTCCTTTTCTTCCTATGGGGTTTGAATCCCCTTCAGCTCCTTAAGTCCTTTCCCTAACCTTTCTATAGGGGTCCTGGACCTCAATCCAATGCTTAGCTATGAGTATCTGCATCTGTCTCAGTCAGCTGCTCTTAGAGCCTCTCAGAGGCATTCTAGGCTTCTGTCTGCAAGTATTACATAGCATTAGTAACAGTGTCATGATATAATGCCCATCCATGGGATAGATCGCAAGTTGGACCAGTGTCTGGCTGGGCATTCCTTCCATCTCTGCTCCATTTTTGTACTAGCATTTTTTTTTTTTTTTAGAAAGGAAAAAAATTTGGATTGACAAATTTTGAAGGTGAGTTGGTACCCTCATCCCTCCATTGGGGGCCCTGTGTAACTATAAGAGATAGTCTCTTCAGGTTCCATATCCCAACTTGGGCCTTTCAGCTAAGGTTACCCTCAAAGAGTCTTGGGACCCTGCCCCCATGCCATGTCTGTAGGATTTTCTAAAGGTTTTTTTTTTTTTTTTCACTTCCACCTCCAGCATGTGAATATTTCCATTCATTCTCCTGGCTTTCTGGGCTTCATTCCTGTCTATGCCCACATCTGAACCTGCCCCCCTTTGCCATTTCCCCTTCCCTCTTCCACCCAGATCCCTGTCTCCTTTTACCTTTCTTGATGAATTTTTCCTCTTCTAAGTGGGATTGAAGCATCCTCACTTAGTACTTACTTCTTATTTAACTTCTTAGAGTATGTGGGGTGTCTCATGGTTATTCTGTACTTTTACCTAATATCCACTTATCAGTGAGTACATACCATGCATGTTTTGGGTGCTCTGGGTTACATCACCCAAGATAATATTTTCAAGCACCCTTATGATATTCTTATTTTTAATATATTAATAGAATTTCATTGTCTAGATTACTACATTTACTGTATCCATTCCTCAGTTGAAGGACTTCTGGGTTGCTTCCAGTTTCTGACAATTCTGAATAAGGCTTTTATAAAGATAGTCAAATATGTGTCCTTTATTGTGGGTCATGTTTTGGGTATAGGCCCAGGAGTGGTAAGGCTGGATCTTCAGGTAGAACTATTTCTAATTTTTTGATGAACTGCCATATTTATTTCCAGAGTATTTGTACCAGTTTGCAATCCCACCAGTTATGGAATAGTGTTCTTTTTCAACATCCTTGCCAGCATGCACTGTCACTTGAGGTTTTAACTTAGCCATTCTTATTGGTGAAGAAAGAATATCAGAGTCTTTTGATTTGTGTTTCTCTGATGACTATGGATGATGAAAATGTCTTTAAATGCATCTTGGCCATTTGAAATTCCTCTGTTGAGAATTTTCTGTTTAGCATTGTACCTCATTTTTAATTGGGTTATTAATTGGGTTATTTTTTAATTGGGTTATCGATTTTTTACTATATTTTGGATATTAGCCATCTATGAGATGTAGGGTTAGAAAAGATGGTTAATGAATGTAGGTTACCATTTTGTCCTATTAGTCTCTTTTGTCTTACAGAAGCTTTTCAGTTTCAAGAGGCTCCACTTACAATTGTTGAACTTTGAGCCTTAGCCATTGTTGTTCTGCTCTGTGGCAATTCTACTCTGTGCCAATTTGATCCTATTTCTTACTTTCTCTTCTCTTAGAGTCAGTGTATCTGGTTTTATGTAAAGGTCCTTGATACATTTGGATTTGAGCATTGTTCATGGTGATAAATATAGATCAACTTGCATCCTTCTACATGCAGATTGCCTGTTAGGCTAATACCATTTGCTGAAGCTTCTTTCTTTATTTTCACTGTATGATTTTGGCTTCATGTCCATAGGTGTGTAGGTTTATTTCTGGGTCTTTAATTTTATTCCACTTCTCAACCTGTTTGTCTTTATACCAATACCATGAGGTCTTTACCACTATTGCTTTGTAGTGCAGCTTGAGGTCATGGATAGTGATTCCCCCAGAAGATCTGTTATTGTTGAGAATTATTTTTGCTATCCTGGAATTTTGTTTTTCCATATGAACTTGAGACTTTCTCTTGCCATGTCTGTGACAGTTTGTGTTAGAATTTTGATGGGGATTGCATTGAACCTGAAGGTTGCTTTTAATAAAATGGCCATTTTCACTATGTTAATCCTACAGACCCATGAGCATGGGTAATCTTTCCATCTTCTGAGATCTTCAATTTCTTTATTCATGGACTTGAAGTTCTTGTCATACAGATCTTTCACTTGCTTAGTTAGAGATACACCAAGATATTTTTTATTTTTTGTGGGTATTGTAAAGGATGTTTCCTAATTTTTTTGTCAAATCATCATTTGTATGAAAGTAGGCTACTGATTTGTTTTAGTTAATTTTATATCCAGCTACTTTACTGAAGCTGTTTATCAGCTATAAGAATTCTCTGGTTGAAGCCGGGCGGTGGTGGCGTACTCCTTTAATCCCAGCACTTGGGAGGCAGAGGCAGGCAGATTTCTGAGTTTGAGGCCAGCCTGGTCTACAAAGTGAGTTCCAGGACAGCCAGGACTACACAGAGAAACCCTGCCTTGAAAAAAACAAAAAACAAAAAACAAAAAACAAAACAAACAAACAAAAAAAGAATTCTCTGGTTGAATTTTTGGGATTGCTTATATATACTATTATATCATCCATGAATAGTGATATCTTCACTTCTTCCTTTCCAATTCATATCCCCATAATCTCCTTTTGTTTTTGTATTGCTTAAGTTAAAACTTCAACTACTCTATTGAATATATAAGGAAAGAGTGGGCAGCTTTTTCTTATCTCTGATTTTAGTGGGATTGCTTCAAGTTTCTTTCCATTTAATTTGATGTTGGCTATTGATTTTTCTATATATTGGTTTTATTATGTTTATATATGTGCCTTTAGTTCCTGATCTCTCCAAGATGTTTGACACTCAAAGGTATTTTTTTCGACAGCTTTATTTTGGTCATCTAATGAGAAAATCATGTGATTTTTTTTCTTTGAGTTTGTTTATATAGTGGATTGCATTGGTGTATTTTCATGTATTCAACCATCCCTGCATCCTTCTATTGAAGCTTACTTCATTGTGGTGAATGATATTTTTGATGTGTTCTTGGACTTAGTTTGTGAGAATTTTATTGACTATTTTTGCATAGATGTTCATAAGCAAAATTGGTCTGAAGTTCTTGTTCATTGATGTGTTTTTGTGTGGTTTAGGTATCAGAGTAACTATGGCTTCATAGAATGAATTAGATATTATTCCTTCTGTTTCTATTTTGGGGTATAGTTTGAAGAGTATTGGTGTTAGCTCATCTTTGAAGATCTGTTAGAATTATGCACTATAAAACTATATGTCCCTGGCCTTTATGGGAGTTGGGAAGTTTTTAAATGACTGCTTCTATTTCCTTGGAGTTTATGAAAATGTTTAGGTAGTTTACATAATCTTAGTTTAACTTTGGTATATAGTATCTGTTTAGAAAATTATCCATTCCATTTGGCTTTTACAGTTTTGTCAAGTACAGGTTTTAGTAGTAAGACTTGATGATTTTTTTAAAAAATATCCTCAGTTTCTGCTATGGCTCCCAGTTTCCACCTTATTACTTTTAATCTTATACACATTAAATGGTTCCCTGTTGAATATTTTTCAAATTAGGAAGGGGAAATGAAAAGATGGATGCATTCATATACACTGAAAATATGTGTGTATAAGAGAGAAAGTATTTATTCTTAACTTTCAGAAATCTACAGTTGTAGATGAACAAATAATTCTGAGTATTTTCAAAGACAGATCATGTTGGATGAAGATTTATTTTATCCAATCCAGGTTGCTTTATCCTCTTATTAGTATAATTCTATGGTACCAACCCTCAAATTCTGTATTTTTCTATGTATATGGTATTTTATATATAAAAATATGTTATTGGTCTGCTGTAATTCAATCATGTTTCCCCATAATTTGTGTGAGAAGTGTAATTCTCAAATTCCTAATGTAGTCACATTTGGAGCTGAGCCCTGGGCGATGTCACTAGAATTATATGCTGTGAAGAAGGTGGAGTCCCATGTGACATCCCATGAGTGGTAGAGTCTAGAGCACTCACACTATTTGTTCTGTTGTCATGTGAGACCACCCTACTATGATAGTACACATAGAGATATATGATATATCAGCTCCTTGATAACGAACTTCCCAGGTTCCAAGACTGTGAGTAATGTATTTTTATTCTCTATATGTGACTAAGTTTGTGGTATCCCTTACAAACTCATTCCTAATGATCCTCTTTTTTCTCTTCCCTTACAGAAATACGGGAATGTCTGTTTATTTCTTTGTTTTGGTCATTAAATCCATCAGTACAATTTTGAACTTACGCCTTTAATCCCAGCACTTGGGAGGCAGAGGCAGGCGGATTTCTGAGTTCGAGGCCAGCCTGGTCTACAGAGTGAGTTCCAGGACAGCCAGGGCTACACAGAGAAACCCTGTCTCGAAAAACCAAAAAAAAAAAAAAAAAAAAAAAAAAAAATTATCCATTTGCAACTGACTTTTTCAAAATAGAATGGCTGCTAACAGAATATATTGCAATTTGAAGAATACTCTAGAAGATATAAAGCAATAGAGAATTCATAGCCCATTACTGAGTGGCAGAGATTGAAAATTGTGCATGCATTTTCTCTCCACTTATCACCTGCAAAATGTGAATGAACTGATTTCCCTAAGTATTCCACAGGTATTTTCAATATTCTGCATACTGACTGATACATATTTTCTACTGAAGATTTGGAATGTTGGAGATCAGAAGCCAAAATAATCTCCAAGTATCACATATAGAATTTATCACCCATTACTGTATCTGACCTCACATCATTTTGACTATCAAGTAAGGCTTTTGGAATGTATTAATTTCACAGACCTGAGTTGCAGCAACCCTGTTTTAACTCATTTTCCTGGTGATATAACAAAATATCTTGACAAATGCAACTGGATGAACAAAGAGTTTATTTTGGCTTATGGTTCTAGCTCACACTCATTATAGTAGGGGAGTCACAGTGTTTGGAGTAAGGGGTTGCAGGTTACTTTAAGTACAGTCAGAAGAGGAGAGCAGTGATTGCATACCTGCTAATTCGCAACTCACTTCCTCCACTCTTACACTGTTCTGAATCTCCTGCCTCGTTAATGATATTACCCACAGTAGTCAAGTCTTCATCAATCAGATAACATAATCAAAATAATCCTCACACACATTCCAAGAAACCTGTCTCTCAGGTGATTCTAGATTCTGTAAAGTTTACAATTAATATTAACATCATAAACCCCAAAACTAAGACTAATACCAAATAGCATCTGAAACATTCTCTTCTTTGCATTGTTTATCAACACCTGGAGCACTGATGACATTCCTTATTTTTATTACCTATTAGTTTTGCATTTAACCTTAAGTAATATATTATCTTTGAGTACTTGTATGATGTCTGGACATGTGATATTACCTTGAGGCTTTTTTCATTGGTCTCAACTGGTTAAATAATCAGGTCTATTTTGTGGGTGCTCTTCTGTACTATGCTTCAGAAACATAGCTTTAGAAAATATCTATCTAAAATTATAATATGAATTTAATTTTCTTTAGAAAGAGTCTTGGCCTGAGCCCAAGTTAATTTTGAGTTACTCCTCTTTCTGCCTTCACCTAAAATGTGTAGACTGTAAGCATGCATTACCACATTTGGTAAAAAGTTTTCCTTTGTTCCCACTGATCATCTTCTGAAGTAAGCTTCAAATATTCTTTATGCAACAAGAGAGAAAATAAGAAATATTTATGAGAATAATTCACTTTTCTTTCATCAGACTAATATACATATTTTTCATTCCCAATGTGTTTTCTCATTCTTTTTAAATGCACTTTTGTTACATGAGTAAATTTTAAATAATATATAAAATAGTGTATCATGTTTTTGTTGAATCTCCCACTGTATTTTTAATACAGTGGCCTCTAGCAGTTGCATAAGTTAGTGTATAACTAACTAATGTGCCAGTTCTAAGTGCTTTTACAAAACAAAGGTTTTGCTGAGTAATACACTAGAGAAAGAGCAAGCTGACATTTTTTCATTAATTTATATATTTATTCACTGTACATCATGTTCTCAGCCCCTCCCCATGCCTTCCTTCACACAGCCCTCCCATCCTCCTTCTCCTCTGAAAAAAGAAACCCTCCCCCTCACCCTATATTGCAGGACTAGGTGCTTCCTTCCAGACTGAGGCCAGACCAGATAAAAGGGATTCACAGGCAAGCAAGTGATTCAGGGATGTCCCTTGTTGGTGGATCCACATGAAGACCAAGCTGCACATCTGCCACATATGCATGGGGACTCTAGGTCTACCCCCATGATTGTTCTTTCATTGGTGGTTCAGTTTCTGGTATCCCTATACCCTCCAGGTGCCTCAGTCCTTCCCCCAGCTCTTTCACAAGACTCTGCAAGCTTCATCTAATGTTTGGTTGTGGGTCTCTGAATCTATTTTCATTGGCTGCTGGGCATAGTTCTTAGATGACAGTTATGCTAGGCTCATGTCTGCAAGCATAATGGAGTATCATTATTAGTATCCGGAACTGATTTTTGCCCACAGGATGGGTCTAAAGTTGGGCCAGTCATTGCCTGGCTATTCTCTCTGTCTCTGCTCCATCGTAGTCCCTGCACATCTTGTAAGCAAGACACATTTTGGGTCAAAGGTTTTGTGGGTGGTTTGGTCCCCTTATTTCTCTGCTGGGATATGAGGTGGCCATGTCAGGCTCCATACCATTCCAGCTAGGAGTCTCACATGAGACACACACATAGCCTCCCTGGGGTTTCCCTCTTTCCCAGGTCTCTGGTACATCCTAGGAGTACCCTCCTCTGATTTCTTTCTTTTATTAAATTTTAATTCAATATTTTATTTATTTACATTTCAGATGTTATCCCTTTTCCCCATACCCTAATTAATCCCCTATCCCATTCCTCCTACTACTTTTTTGCTTTTATACTGTTTAAATTACATCCAAGTATTAAGGTCATAGGAACTAGCAATATAGTAGATGCAAATAGTCAAGGAACAAGCAAGACAATAAACCCAGATAGTCAAAGAACACGAACGACAATAAACGGAGTCCCATGGCTACTCCTGGAATCACTATTTCCAAGGGCTTATCAGGATGACCAAAATGACCTCCTCTGATTTCTATTCTTCCTCACATTCTTTCCCTACACCTGATCCAGGTGACCCAGTCCCCTCCCCCACCCCTCGCCCACCAAGTTCCCTCCCTTCTACTTCAGATGTCTATTTCATTTCCCCTTCTCAGAAAGATTCAAGCATCCTCACTAGAGTCTTCCTTCTTGCTTAACTTCTTTGGGTCTGTGGGGTGTGTCATGGGTATTTTGAACTTTTAAGCAAATATCCATTTATCACTGAGTATATACCATGCATATGTTTTTGGTTCCGTGTTTCTTCACACAGGATGATATTTCCCAGTTCCATCCAAATGCCTGGGTAATTCATATATTTGTTTTTAATACTTAAGTACCATTCCCTTGGGTAAATGGACCGCATTTTTTTTCCATTCCTCAGTTGAGGGATATCTAAGTTGCTTCCAGTTTCTGGTTATTATAAATAAAGCTGCTATGAACATAGTTGAGCAACTGTCTTTGAGGGATGGTGGAACATCTTTTGGGAATATGTCCAGGAGGGTTATAGCTCAGTCTTGAGGTAGACCTGTTCCCAGTTTTCTAATAAACTGCCAAAATGATTTCCAGAGTGGTTGTACAAGTTTGCACTCTCACCAGAAATAGAAGAGTGTTTCTCTTGTCAGCATGTCCTGTCCCTTGAGTTTTTTTTTTTTTTATCTCAGCAATTCTGATGGGTATAAAGTGGAATCACATAGATGTTTTAATTTGCATTCATCAAGAACTATTATTTCTGTCTCTCCCAAACTAGCCTGCACAGCCAGGAACAAGGTGTATAATGGACATAACTTATACATGAGGCCAGGAGATAGCCCTTATAATTTGCAGTGCCCTCCAAATAATAAGATGTAAAGTCTTGCTTAATTTTATTTTTCCATAAAAATAAAATGCAATGTATATGTTTATCCAGAAGTTAAATTGCTAAACCAATGAGTTTATTAGTTTTAAATATCTGATATATATTTACTAGAATTTTATGAACAATATTTGTTAACCAAATGCATACCACTATGAATGCTGAATGAAGGCCCCTCCTACTTGAAACTTGCCATCACAGAATTCTTTTAAGTGACATCATAACACATATCCACACACATATACATGCACACACTTTATAAAAGTAAATTGTGTTTATTAGAAAAGAAAAATCTTAAAATGTCTACATATTTTCCACATTATTAGAGCATTTCCATGCATGTTCTCTGAAAGATTCTGAATAGTGTTATTGGGAAAATGAAGGTGGTTTTGTGTCCACAGGACCACTGACTTGTAGAAACAAGCACTGAAAACTTTTCTTGGTGTTGTCACAGATTTGCATCTCAATTTTTTCTCAGACTTAGAAAAACTAAACAGTCACCTGCACTACAGTATGGGACTGCTCTTCCCCTTCCCATGAACAAAACTCATGATGATCTCTCAGACAGCTCCTTCAAGAACAAATTCTGCTTTCTTTACCAGGCAGATCCCATTTGTATTTCATGAGTACATAAACTTGTGGAGTGTGTAAAAGCTGTTTTTCACAACTATGGTTGTTATTTTTAGTGGCATTATTTTGCCAAGAATAAGTAATACTTAATATATTATATATAATTACTCCTCCAAAATGACAAATGATATGGTAATACTTACATTTTGGTACAGCATTACTTTATATGGTATAATCAGTGGGAAAATATATGGTATATATGAATAATATACAATGTAAATGAGAAAAGAATCTTACAGTCAGAAACAGAAAGTAAAAAGAAAAAAGGACTAAGTAAATTTCAAATACAATGAAGAATAGTATGAATTGGAGGTTAGGGGATCTTGGAGAAGGTAGGCAAGCAGAATTAATATAATCAAACCTTTATGTTATGAAATTCACAAAAGATAATGTAAAACAAAAACAAAGAAAATATCATGCATTTTTATTCTCTCATAAAATTTGTCGAAATCTCTTTTGCCTAGATTTTCTTCAATGTTTATGGGGAACAACACATTGAACGCACTGAGTACTTGGAGCAAAAGCATCATATGAATAATCATAAGTTAAGCAGAACTGAAAAATTGTAAGGTCATCCTCAAAATTCGTAGTCAAATTACTTTTCACCAAATCAAAGTGAACTAAAATATCAGGAAAAGGGCTAAGAGAATCTCACTGTGTAAATGTGAGCCAGCCAAAACACAAATAAATAAGCCAGGCAAGGTGGCTCACACTTGACATACAAGTACTCAAGAATAGGAGGCAGGAGGATGATTGTAGGTTTGTGGCCAGCCTGAGCTTCAAAACAATTTCTAGGCTAGCCTTGTCTACAAATGAGACTTTTTCTCATCACCATCTCTTAAAAGTAAATAATAATTGCAATCAACTGTTGTAACAAGTTTTTAAAGACAATACAGGAAAAGAGAAAGTAGTTGTAGTGGAAAATCACCCAAGGATTTCTAATAGTATTACACATTCAACAACCAAACTTATGAGTTCTACAGCTGAAGTTTTGAAGAAAATTAAGTTGATAATCATGGGCACAAAATATTGCTATTAAATGACATAATAATAGTGTTATTGAACTATTATAACCTTGGATAATTTATGGAAAATTTTATATTAATTATATATTCATAAATGAAGAATCTTAAAACTAAAACTGGTCGATAACTATTAAGGTGAAAGGTGAAGAAAATAAAAATTCCAGAATAAGCCAAGAAGCATGCTTTCTCTATAAGTACACACATACACTCAGGCTTCTACTACAGGACAGCTAAATCTTCTGGAGTCTAAAAATTACAATAGTTCACTTAAGTTTTTGAAAACATATTCCACAGTCCCCAGTGGTTGTCCAATGCCACTTCATTGATTACATTGTAAGACATCAATATAATTAATACAATATAATTAATCATAATTAATTAATATAATTAATATTATATTAATATGTAATTAATTATATATTAATAATTATATTAATTAATTGATATAATTATATATTATATAATACATATGATTATATATTATAACAACAGACAATATAATTAATTAATTAGTAATTAATTAATTAAGCAGGACCAAAACTAAAATCAATAACAAAGTGGTACAATTATAATGATCTGCTGAAATATAAGTTATCTATACCCCATCCCTCCCTTCAACACATCTATTTCTCTGCTGTGCTCATCAGTCCTATGAGAATGAAAAGGGTCAAAATATTGACAAGAAATGAAGTCACAAAGACACTGGGATACAGTGGTAGGCAGGTGCCTAAGGGTCACCTGATCGTACTTATAGCTGTAGCCAGACCATAAGGGTGATCATCTAAGTGTCAACTAAATGACTGGAGAGTGGCCAGAATACATAGTACAGCCTATATTGAAAAATAAGACTAAATGTGGAAACCCTGTGTGAAAAGCTACAGAAAGTAGATTTCTGTCACAAGGTGTGCAACAGCTCCTGAATATTATTCTGATATCAGAAAGCAGGAGAGGCAGAGGAGGGTAGGGGTAACTTTCTGGTCTTACAAGATGGGTAACAAGCAAGTTGGGTATGGTTGGACCCATGATTCCTAGACTGAGCTTTAAAGAGGATAATAAGATCCCAGGAGTTGTGAGTGAGTGGATCTGAAAAACACAATTAACAAGTTACAGCATAAACTTCCTGATAGGACTTGCATCAAGTTGAACAGAAGAAATAATTTCTAGTGTTTTATAGTATATCTGAGAAACCAATATTGAGAGTAAGGTAGTATATAGCTTAAAATAATAAAAGATAAAAATGTAAGATGACTAATGCACTTGTATCCTACTTGAACTCTAGCCTGATACATACATGTTTGACTCTAGCCTGAGTCAAAACATGTCATTGCATACATGTAAATATATAATATAATAAAATTTCAAATAAATACTCAAATTTGCTTTATTCAACAATTATAGTAGCATATTGTATTATTATTTTTAAAGGGTAAATTTGGAGCTTGATAGATATCTCAGCAGGCAGAGCACTTGCCACACTGGCATTATTACAAAGCACATAAACATTCTGATAGCACAAGCAGAGCTTTTTGACAGAACTTACATAAAGGCATAAGTGGTGACATGTATCTTTAATTCCATCCTTCCATTAATGATACAGAGACAGCAGATAATAAAGAATTCTTAGAAGATCTTAGGACAACTGCCTGACATATGCATCAGCAAAACACTTAATCTTATGGCAAATGAGGTAGAAGACGTGGATAGATATCCAAGGTTGTCTTCCAACCTGTATATGCTCACTCTGCCACATATACATGAGTATGGTACACATAGATACACACAGACACACACAGACACACAGACACACACACACAGACACACACAGACACACAGACACACACACACAGCCACACACACACACACACACACACACACACACACACACACACATACACACACACAATGGGCTAAGTTCTTAATTGAGGGACTTTCCAGTTTAGCAGCTGCTGCTAAAGCTCATAAAAAGGCATCCTTTGAATTAGCTAGAGACTACACATCTTCACCACTGATCCATCCATCATCCATTAGTCTGCAGAACCATCATTTGTAAGTTTCTAGTTCAGTGACTGTAGAGATGACTCAGTAGTTAAGAGTGATAACTGCTATTTCAAAGGACATTGGTTTCAGTGCCAGAAACAACATCACATGTCACAATGCCCTGCAACTGAAGCTTTAGGAGATCAGATCCTCTCTTCTGACCACTGACCACCTCAGGTGTCTGTATGTATAACCTTAGACATCCTCATATAAACATAAAATAAAACTGTCAATGGTTCCTGTCTCCAACAGAAGTAAATGGTTGATACATGACTTGTCTTTGGAACAGATATCTCCATGTAATTAAATATGAGAGAAGACCCGAAAACACAAAGGAAGTCAAACATGCATCATTCTGACTGGGAAACAAAGGTGAGCCTCAAGGCTCTTCAATGATCAACAGTTTTTATGTTTTCTGCCATCTTTTGGTGCAATTAAACAAGAATCAAGTACATATTCTTTAAGGTATCACTCTGCCTTTTAATAAGTTACTAGTGCATTTCTTATGAATAGGAAAAAATACTTTGTTGCAAAATCTTATTCCCAGTAAATAACATTTTGTTTGGGGGTATAATTTTGATTTTTTTCTCGTCATTTGCAAAAAATGTTTAATTTTTTTATTTTTTAAAGATTTTTAGGTTCAATTATGTCTATGTGGGTAAGCACATGTGCATGCACGTGTGTGTGTGTGTGTGTGTGTGTGTGTGTGTGTGTGTGTGTGTGTGTGTGTGAATTTATGTGCATATGAATAGCCTGCCCATGAAAGTTAAGAGAAGGTGCCAGAGGCCATGAAACTGGAATTACAGGGAGTTGTAAATTGCCCACCTTAGGTACTGGGCAACTTAGATGCAAAGAAACTCCTGTTGTTTGCAAACACAGTATAAATTCCTGACTAATAAGCCAGCATTACAACCCTGCTTATGTTAAATAAAGTTATCATATGGTTGCATTTTTTTATATTTTGTATATAATTGTGTTGAACATTTATTATTGACTTCTGCTTATGATTTCCTCACTATTTTCTGTCCTCAACCTCCAAATATTTAAGGGATTGAGAGCTTAATTTGCAGTTTTTATATATTCGGTTTGCTATATTCATACTTGTATGTTAATAAAAGCATACTAAATATATTGCTTATATATCTGTGAGCATATTCATGATTATTTCTTTGATTCAATTCCTAGAAATAAGTCTTTGAGGTCATGGAGAAAAGGGCTGTCATGCACATGACTCCTCTTTGGGTTTATCTATTTCTAATGATCATGACTATTTTTATTTTAGGCAGTTCTTGCAAGTCCTTGTGCTGGCTTAAACAGTACCTTCACTGAAAATCATTCCAACAGGATTTTTACAAACATATCTATAATTACAACTATTACACCTATAGATAGCACACTTCAGCAGCTACTGGGCATTAGAGAAGCCAGATCTCTGACTTAGCATTTCAGAGGCAGAGAGGAAGCTTGACCTTTAAAAGGCTGGTAAGAAAATCAATTTAAATAAAAATCTAGTATCATCACATCTGAAAAAAGTGGTCCCCACATGCCATCCGAACACTATTTCCATGGTAGATGCAACCAATCTTTATGTTTGAACACAGTGATTATGGTTTTAGGACATACTGTAGTATTCTCACTTACTCTTCAAGCGACCACTCACCTGGTGCCAGATAAGCCACATCCAGTACCAAACAGAAATTCATGACAAATCTCCAATTGAGCCAAGTAGGAGCTACAAATACATTATGGAGCTCATTTCAGAAAAAAAAAAAAAAAAAAGCAGCATAAAATTAAAATGAAGCTCTAAAATTTGAGAGCTGCTGGACACAGTAAATCACATTTATAGGATAAAATGAAGCACTCTCTGATAAGATTGACATTGATAAAATGTAATAAAACATGAGTCATGAAGCATGAGGTCAGGTGGTCACCTGAAGTGTGGGCTACTGATGAGAGAATGAAACCTCCAGGAAAACTGAATATTTAATGAAGTTTCTCATGTACAATAGCATCCCTAATTCTATCTAGTTATTGCTAAAAAGCATCAGACTTTTTTTTTTAATTTGGTAGAAAAGCCTAAGATATTGGCTAAATTTAAAATATAATGAAATACCAACAACGTGATCCATGTGAAGTTTTACGAACAGTTTGTGATGGGAGGATGAAAAAGATAGTATTTAGTAGTAAGATGACTTAGGGGTAAAGCGGTCTGCTGCTAAGGCTGACAGTCTGAATTCGATGACCGTGGTGACTCACAAGTAGAAGGAAAGAAATGACTTCAACGAGTTATTTTCTGACCTCTACAAAGATACCCATGTGTATGTGTGTGTGTGTGTGTGTGTGTGTACATGCGTGTGTGCAAATAAGTAATATGCAATAAATACACTCCCACTAAAAACCAAGAAAGTCATCCTTGTAAAACACAGTGTGACTTTCTCATGTTAAATATTAACTTTACTCAAGCATGGGAAAGACATTTACTAAAAGTCTGCTGAAGCTGAAGCACGGGGCAGTGTAATTTTTATTCCACACCTCACTACTTAATAAGCAAAGAGAAACCTTTCAAAATGCCTTGAAATGCTTTTTTCCTTTTAGCTAGCAAAGTAGTTAGAAGACAGAAGAAGGAAAAACAACAGATAATCATGGGGGAGGTAAGAAGATCATGAGGTTAAGGCTATCTAAGGATATGTAGTGAATTCAAAGCCAGTCTGGGCTACTAGAAATCCTCATGTAAAACACATAGCAAACAAAACATAACAAATTAATACAATAAAAATCTAAAGACAGCTGAATTACTTTACTTCTCCTTGTAGTGAGGTTTCAACCCTAACTTGATGATTGTTAATTCATAACCTGGGAAAATTTCCAGGTACTCCTGTGCCACAGATTCCCTATCTTTTCAAATAAAATTCAGATGAGTTCTGTTCTGAATATTAGCCAAGTTAAAATAAGGGAAGTTGGAAACAAATCACATCACAATTTTTCTGTCACCGTTTTAACATCTAGCACTAGAAATATGAGTTGGTATTAACTGGAAATCTCCCATGTTTATCTGAAGTAAAAATCTGTCAGTATAAGTTAAAAAAGAAAACTTGAAACAAGAAGACAACTCATGAAGAAAATGTTTTTTTCTTAAGTGTTTTATTATACCTGATTTCTTCTTACTCCTCTTTTCTGTTAGGTATTTGCTTGCCTAAGGTTATTTACTAAAGAAAACAGAAAAAGAAGACTCAGAAACAGAGTATTCATGAGGACAAAGGCCTTGAATAGCAGATTATTATCCTTATAGGAGGTATCCTGAATTGTCCCTTCCTGTGCATCCCTTATCTACTCATACTCTTTATGAAATGGCCCTACTGTATACAGCAGATTAAAACCTTCCTAGTTTCATAACTCTAGGGGGCACTAATACTGACATCATAATCCATGGTTTTCTCCAGAGACTCTGTTCACAAAGAACACAGTCAGCACGATGTGCAGAGATGTTTCTGTCCCACATTAAAAGTGGCTGGAATCATGCAGAGGTAGGTACTGTGGAAGGGATATAAAATCAAGTAGCTACAGCTGTCCACTAACAGTGTATAAGGAAAAAAAAGCCAGAGGAGCCAAGCACTTCAAAGGATGATATTTAAGTGTCTCAGCTAGGGAAGCATATTCATAGTTTAGAAAGTCCTGGAAGAAAGAGATTCTGGCCTGAACACACAATGAGTAAACTAGCAGGAATACGCCATAAAGGCTGCTTCCCACACATGCCGAAAGTGGGTATGAGAGTAGATGTCAGTCAGAGGTTGCTTTTCTTGGGTTGACACTGGATTTGGGGACAGCAGGTGTACCCAGAGCAATTTGTTGTTTAGCAAAGACATTGGTCAGAAGAGCCTAGCTTAGGTGTTCAGTTCTAAGGGGTACAGGCTAAATAGGAACCATAATTAGACCTACCCACATTGGATGACATCAGTAAGAGCCAGAGCAATGCTGAGAAAGTCAAGAGTGTAATCTCTGGCTCTGATTCCCCTCAGATAAAGATGCTACTGAAATGCCTGAATGCCAACAGAGCTAGTAAGTCCAGGATGGAATATATGCATAAGCATGATTCTGGAGCCTACATTGAGGGAGAAACTACAGAAGGAAGGGCAAGCTTTCTGAACTCTTCTTCCCAAATAGCATCTATAGTTGAGTAAGGATGACAAAATTTCCTTTGTCAGTTGAGTATTTAATTTGAATAATGTAAAGATTTTGACTAAGTCCTGTATCAGATATTAGTTTGTACTTTGGGGGTTGATTTTATTATTATATTAGTTTGTACTTTGGGGGTTGATTTTATTATTATATAGACAGGTTTACTGAATATACATAGCTACAGATAATACATAAAATTTATTTTTATTTACTTTTAAGATGATTGAGAATTCTGAGACACTCCATAATTTGCTGTCTGATTGCCATGGCAAACAAACCAGCACATAATACAATTTGGTTTTATATATATTGACAAAATATGTATATTTTGCCAAAAAGTCTAGGACTTCATATAGCAAAAAATCCAAAAATAAAAAAACAACAATTATCTTTAACAAACCTGAAATGGTAAAAACGACTGAGTCTTCCTCCACATGCTAACACACCACAATATTACATATATTTTATGAGCATTGTACTGAAGTGAAGACAACAGATCAAAAAGAAAATGGACAGCCTCAAAATGGAAAGAGAAACAGCCAAGCATACAGATAGATAGTCTATAGTCATTATATCTTCCCCTCAATTTCTTATGTGAAAAGTACAGTTCAAAATGAGATGAGTGAGCAAGTACAGCAGAATGGTGTGCACCTCTAGGGTAAAATGAGCTAAATCATTGGCATGCACACTCTCTTTTGACACACATACATTCATCTAGCATGTATTTATTCAAGATGAACAATATGATCAGGAGACAGGAGATACAACTTAAAATATTACATGAAAATAATGTTATTTGGGGAATGTGTGCCTCTTCAGGATTTGAGGGAAAATTCAGAAGTAGTAGAAGAAATACAAACCAGGCAGATGGTTAATGCACGGAAGTGCTGGTTGCTTAGCTTGACAACCTGAGTTGAATCCCTGGGATCCACATGGTGGAAGAAGAAAACTGACCCGAGCAAGTTTTCCTCTTATTTCCAATTATGTGCCTTATCATTTGCCTTCCAGTTATATGGCTCAGCAAGGACTGTCCCTGTCTTCCAATAGATGAATAAAATTAATAATTTTTCTTTTACTTTTTAAGGAAAACCAATGATTTAATTAAAAAAAAGAATAAAATGTGTTATTTGTAAAAATAATCAATGTAAATTTAAAGTAGGAAATTTCTCATAAATAAAAAGTATGTATATCCAATTAATGTAAACTTTAAATAGATTGCAAGTTTAACTTATATTTACACTGAACTCTTCAGTAGTACCTATCCGTAGCAATTGAGGATGCTGAAGTCAGTCTGTAACTATGTATATGAACACTATTTTGAGATTACAGTAGAGATATGGGAGAAGATTATTCATAAAAACCTGGGGATTCACATTAGAACAAGACCATTAAATTTTCTAAATATGTCAGGTTATGTTTAGATTCAAACTTTAGCCAATAATCATTTCCAAAATTTTACTCTATGATAAATATTTCTAGCCACATCTTCTGCACAAAGTTATGACAAAAAGTATTGACTGATCATGAGGAAGAATACTGACCTCTTACTGATAAAAATGGAGATAGATTTCCTTGGGCACAATATGAGAGAAGTCTGAAGCAGCAAGATGAAGGAAAGTAGCTGCAGAAAGGTATGCAGAATATAAACAGATTTTATGAAAATGAGCATATAAAGATATGTATTTATTTATTCATGTTGGTATATGCATGCGTATACAAACCACAATGATCTTTGCCAAGTTTCGATGGTGGTTATACTGGGAGAATGAAAGTTGAATCAGGAAAATTGTACTTCAGTGGTAACTAGCTCATGCCTCATTCTGTGTTCTTTATTGGTAGAAAGTAATTTCATAGATGCGAAGTATCATTATTTGTCTAAAAGACACTACCAAAGAAACCACGATTGTAAGACAAAGGAAACAGATCTGTTTGTAGATTAGAACCTATTAGGAAAAAGTAGTGTCTATGCCAAAGATTTAGTCTTCAGTAGGGATGGGTGTGCTTTGAGAAAAGATTTACAAAGCAGCCGTAGAAAATGTATTTCATGTGTGCATTCATTAAACCCAGGAGTCACTGGGTTCAACATTTGTTACACAGAAAAATATCATTTAGAAGACAAAGATATGAGACAGCTAGTCATTTGTGAAGACCTTAGCACCTGTTCTTTGGCAATTATGAAGTAGTAGCCAGGTTGTGTTTAATGAGCAGGAAGGAAGATGCTATCTCTATCTTCTGGAAGTCCAGGAGTGAGGATACCAGAGTTACCTATCAAGAGGCATGCTTCCATTGAGGAATGTAAGATACAAGAAATCATTCAGGCAAACAGATAGGTAATCTATAATCAGGAAATGTGGGTGAGAGGAGCTAAGAAGGATGGATTTCAGGACATCGTCTTTAAAGTTTACCTGCTCTACACCTGCAGGAATGTTGGTAGCATAAGGCAAATTCAGGGTTCTCCAACTCCAGTCAAGGAACTTGGGCTTTTTAATTCACTCACTGAACATCTGCTAGAAGAAGGGTCTGGGCATCTTAGGGAGTAAACATTCCTGAATTCTGATGTTATGGGGATAAAAGGACTTTAGGTGCCTAGGGAAAAGCCCTCTTCCACAGAGAAATAAGTCCTTGAACAACATGCAGCCACAGACAATATCAGAAAAAGGAAGGAATTATCCAGGAACAAAACATATGGAGAGATCAATGCAAGCCACAGACAGCATTCACTCCAAGCTGTATTTGATTTGCCATGATTTACAAACTTCATTTGTTCTAATATTGAGTTGCACAAATAACTATTTCTTGCTGAGTCATAAGAGTAGAAATGTTTCAAAAATTATATATAAATGAAGCTACAGAAGCAGCAATTCAGGCATACAAAGGATTCTAAGAATCTCAAGAAAGCCATAGGCGCAAAACAGCTTCAAAACAGAGTTAGACCAAAGTTGAAAGTTCTTAATATTTTATAGGCTTTGTCATTGGTAAGATCAGAGGAGTGATTCAGAACCTCTTTCTGTTTTTCTTCAAGATCAATTGCTTTTTTAATCATTGCTATATTCTTGGAGACTCAGTACAGGAGACTAAAACATTTTTGTTGGTTTGCTTGTTTAAAATTAACTTATATATTTCAAAGATAGAACCCCAGTTAAACTCTAAATTATTTTAATACATGCCTAGATTCTGCATCATTAATAAGAAATTGTACTATCATGATATAGGTTCCATGTAATTTTTATCAGACATTGAAGCAAACTGAGTATATCAACAAAACAGGAAGTAAGGCATGGGAAGAGTTAGCATTGAGATGAACAAAAGCTCTTGAGTTTTTTCTTTCCATTTCACAGGAGTTATAATTCATTGTAAATAACAGGCAAAGTGCACCAGAGTCCTTGCTGTCTCTTCAGGAAACAACAGAATACTGACCAAGTAATATGTCAGGGAGTACAGTCTTGGACACTGAATTTCTAATTTGTATATCTAATCTCAGAGTAATCAGTGAGATGCTGATGTCACCTGTGCAAATAACTTAACACATGATAGTCAAGCATACTCACTCTTTTAATGCTTAAACATTTGTGAGTGTAAAATACTATAAGACCTTTGCCATTTCAGGAAAGTAGATTCATCACTCATGTGCAAAACACTTATCTGGGACACTGGATTTTGATCTTAATAATACAGAGTTTAATTAAAATACCTCCTTGCTAGTTATCATGTACAGATATTTTGTTGTTGGTCTCATAGTTACTCTGGAACCCATACAGCCCACAGGCATCCCCATTGGATATACATGAGTTCTGTCCTCAGTTATTTGCCACTTGTTCAGGAGCACAAAGCTTTGGTTGTAATTCTTTAAACACAAGAAATGAAAATGTTGATAATTTTATGGATTTGAAAAAAATCAAGGCACTTGCTTATTAACTTCACAGCATGAAGCTATCTTGTGGAAGTGATGAATACTTTAGAGTAAACCAGAGGCATCTAGAAATTTTGTGACTCCCAATCATTTTACTTTTGATGATCAGATTTTATTTAAGGCTAAGAAAGAGCAATAACTGAATTATGAGACAAATTAGTGAACTTTGCCCTTGGAGTGACACCAGAATGGAATAATTAATTTTCAACCACTCTGTGGTTGAAATATTTCTTTTCCAAGCCTCTGTTATGATGCATTGCACACTGCTACACTTTTTAGTGAAAGAATAATTTTCTTCTGGATATAGTTTAGAACTTCAGATAAATAAATTTGGACATTTGTGGGTTCTCTTAATTATCAAGAAATATACACAAGGAGTAAAACTTATATCATTAGGTTGTGGTGTCAAATGTATCTTCTTGCATTTAGTCAATTTATTTCATTGAACACTCCATGGACATATTATATGCACTGTGACATAAAAGTGTACTCTTAGATCAATGTTTTCTTTTAGTACAGAGGCTTTAAATTAATGAACTAAAATGTATGTTTCTTTTGACTGTATCACTTATACATTAATCAGTTTAATTCATTTCTATGTTGTAGTATTTAGAACATGGCAATAACTAGCAATTATTCTCTTCATGAAACTGATTCACTAAGTAAAAACAATTGGAACACCAAACAAAAGAGAGCCATTGCATCCATGGATACATTATTCTTGCTGTGGCCTCAAATATTCTGATTCCAAACCTCACTGCTGAGGGATGGGGTCATTTTGTATCTCAATTGTATTCTTTATATCAACTGTACAATTGAAGTGGACAGTTAACAAATTAACTCTTTAGAAATCAAAGGGTAACACAGAGAGAGAGAGAGAGACAGAGAGAGAGACAGAAAGAGAGACAGAGAGAGAGAGACAGAGAAACACAGATATAGACAGAGAGACACAGAGACACAGAAAGACAAAACAACAGAGGGACAGAGACAGAAAAGGAGAAAAGGAGAGGAAGATAGGAGATTAACTGATCTGATCAGCACTCAAAAAGTTGAAAAAATACAGGAAATTCAGAAAAATTAATAATAAGACAGATCAGAAAGAAAGTTAAAATAAAATAATCCTCATTTAAACAGGCAAAAGGAAAGGAAGAAATTATGGAAAGAAGGAAGAAAGGCAGACAGGAAGGAAGAGGGGAAGCAAGGGAGGAAGGAAGGATGGAAGGAGGGAAGCAAGAAAGAAAAGTAAGGAAGGAGGAGGGAAGCAAGGAAGAAAAGTAAGGAAGGAGGAGGGAAGCAAGGAAAAAGGAAGAAAGGAGGGAGAGAGGGAAAAGGAAGGAAGGAAGAAAGGAAGGAAGGAAGGAAGGAAGAAAGGAAGGAAGGAAGGAAGGAAGGAAGGAAGGCAGATAGATACACAGATATCGAGCAAGTATGTGTGAGATTATGGGCCCAGATAGCTGTCTTACAGGGAGCAGATTTGGACAGAGGACACAGACAAGTAGGAAGATGGAAAACTTCTGGCTTTCTTCCCCTCCTCTTAATGTAAGACAATGGCCTGGTCAGTTATATTCTTTTTCCATCAGCAGAGCATCACTTTTGGTCACTCTAGACTTGTCAGTTGTGTTCACGGCTAGTCCTGAACATGGTCAACTTAATTTTTGGGACAATCAGTTTCCCTTTCTTATCTAAACTGAACAATCCAAAATTTAAAAAAGGGCACCCGTCCCAGATATCCAAAAACACTCAAAGCTGTCAGCCTTCTAGGAGGAAAACAGATTTTGAGGAGCATCGTTTTCACTGTGTGTATGTGTGTCTGTTTGTGTGTGTGTCTTCCCTTTTAATAAAGATTGTTACTTGTTTCTGTCTATTGTGTCTGAAATATTTTGTGCATTGTAAGTCTTTACTTGGAGGAGTAAATGAACCCAATGAAGAGTCTTTGGTAGTAATCCTGCTGCCTAGATACAAATTCACTATTTGCATAACCAGGAGCTCTCTGAAATATTTCTCTGTCAGCACCTTGGAATACATTCACCTGTAGTATTGAGAGCTGATACCATTGTGCCAATCAATTCACACTTTTTTCTTTGTTCATTAGTACAAAAAATGCTGGTTATAAACTTCAAAAGAAGCATTTTTGAAGTTTCAAACTCATTGGCTTCAATTAAAGTTAAACTCAATTGTAAAAGCAAACTGAAAGACCTTTATTTAGTTCCATAAACACAGTTAACTCTTCAATTTGTCTTTGCAACAACTTTATGCATTTATATTACGTTTGTGCCCATTGGAGAGATGAAGCAACTGACAGTTCTAATAATTAAATATTTTTAAAGTACTGCACTGTATGAAGGTTAACTATTGAGCTGCTGTTTTAATGACTGTATGCTACTACTATAATTCAAGGCAGCCTTCCACAGCTATGAGTTGTTTTATCAAGTACACATGAAAAATAAATATGGGAAAATTGCATATTTGCTAAATGTACAAAGAAAAAACATGTGCAGAGTATATACAAATATTATATATATAGGGGATTTGGCATCTGTGGTGCATCATTGAAACAATTCCCAATAGGCACAGCAAAGGTTGTAGTTGTAAGTTTGTCTTTGAAATGCCTGAGAAAAACATGAAAGGAGAGAAACTGTCATAAAACCAGGCCAAAGAGTCTGAGACAGCTATTTCCACTGTTAGGAGTCCCACAAAATTACTGAGCTAAGAGAAGAGTCATAAAATATACATAGAGAACATGGTACAGACACTTACAGCCCCAATGCCTGTTACTTCTGTCCCTGTGACCCTCTATGAGCCCTGCTTGTTCAACCTTGGTCTAGGGGCTTTTGCTTTGTCTTATTGTACTTATGTTATTGTATTTATTATGTTTAGTAGTATTATGTTGGAGGCATGCTCTTTTCTGAAGGAAGACAGAGTGGAAGTCATCTGGGAGGGTAGTGAGGAGCTCGAAAAAGTGTAGATAGGAAAATTGTGGTCAGGAAGTACTGTGTAAGAGAAAAATCTAATTTCAACAACAACAATGAAAGAAGAGAGAGAGAGAAAGAAAGAAAGAGAGAGAGAGGAAATAATGAATTAAAGAATGAGGGAAAGAAGGAAGGAAGGGAGAAAGGAAGGAAGGCACGCAGGCAGGAAGGAAGAAAGGAAGGAAGGAAGGAAGAAAATGTCTGATAGTCTAGGAAGATCTGAACAGCAGCCATCTAAGGCTTTGAAGAAAGGCTTCTTGCCATTGAAATACTCTTCTTGGATCAGAAATAAATGTTCACAGTCAAGTGCACAGCAAATCCACTTCAGTGTCCTTGCTAGAAGCCTATAGCTTGTTGCTTCTGGAACATACTGTTAAGACAGGAATTGACAATATTTCTTATCATCACCTATAAAACCTAAACCAAGAGTCATTAGAGACCTTAACTCATCATAAAGCATTTAAAACCTAAATCTTTAGAGTGCAATAAGAAACAGGGAACACAGAGGAAAGGCACTGTCAGGGACAGGCACAAAACCAAGAAAGCCTTTTCAGCTTTATCACACTAAACTACATATCCCAGTAAGTCATGTATATGGTTTTATAAATTAATGCATAGATTCTCCATGAGTTAAGATCAATATTTTCTGATAAATTCTCAGATCATAAGTGTGCTAAAACAAATAATTGTTCAGTACTGAGAACATGAAAAGAATTTACCCACGTAAGTAGATAATGATGGGCCTATGTGTAATACTGTGTTTATAGACTATTAAGCAGAAAGTTGGTATTTTTTAACTTTCATTTTAACATTCCATAGTTAATGAACACATTCTATCAGACAAGAATCAGGTAAATGTCAAGTATCTATTCAAAAGTCTATTTAGGTCTCTGAAGAAAATATTGATCAAGGCCAAACCTGGACCAAAATGACCACACGCAACCAACTGTTACCACTCAGATTGACACATATGGTATTATCATTCCCTGAACATCTAATTAGTGCTCTACACAGGAATACATTTAATGCTAGATACTGACACTTAGAAGGAAAAAAAGTGACAAATAATCAGAGATTAGAAGTCCATAATAAAATTTCTGCTTTTCTAGGAAAACAAGAGTATATACATATTCAGAGAACTTTAATAGAGACATTTTAACTCACTATTTAATAAATTAAAGAATTTTTATTTGGAGAATTTTGTATATGACAATTATATAATAATAATACTTACAGAAGCAGAGGTCATAAATTAGAGAGGACGTTATAGTGGAGGGTGGAAAGACTTGGAGGAGGAAGGGAGAGATGGAAATAATTTAAATATAATACTTAGGTACAAAATGACAACAATACTTATGGGAGCATATATAAATATATATTTTATGTGAGTGTATAAATGTTACATATATACATGTGGATAAACAAATGATCTAATGAGTTGATGTAGTGTTGATCACATGTATATGTGCTTGGGATTAAGCACTTGGGATTAGTTAACTTTTCAAGGCTCTTGATTCTGGAGGAAACAAAATCTCTTTCTCTCAGTAATTGTTTGCCTATAGGATTTTGGCTTGTGGTGGACCTTGTGAAAATTCCCTAATCTATATTGTCATGTTGACTGGTACTTGTTTAAGTAACTATATCATTGCAGTTTCTGGGGTGTAGTACCATTTAGCATCTGATATCTTGTACCTGTGGCACTTTAATGCTTTTATACCCTCTTTGCTATATTGCTTGAGCTGTAACTATTTGGATTGTATTGTAAATGTAGAAGCTGAGAATGGTTACTTCTATAGTTTAGGAATTTCCATAGTAACTTTCATTTGTTGTTTTCTGGGGAAAAAAAGGCTTCTTTAATTAGTGGTTAGGTTTGTGTTTCTCTAGACTCATCTATCAGAGTGGCTGAGCCAGTAGATACCTTTTTAAAAATAAGACATTTCTGTCTTTCATGAAAGTATTTTGGTCCACCATGGAAGATATTATGATTAAAGTAAAGATACTCTATCCCTGTTATTCTTGGAATAACTATTCACCCAATGAATTAAAATATGAGTTAGTCAGCTTTTCATATATGTGTGTGTGTATATATATATATATATATATATATATATATATATATATATATCCCAACATATTCAACTTACAAAATGAAAAAAATTTCACCTTATTGATTTTGAGTCCCTGTCATTTGTCCTTGTTTCTTTGAGTTTATCGTGAGGCAGCACACTATGGCAAGCAGCATATGACAATGGAGAGACGAGCCAATGTGCTCCAATGACCCTTAAAACCCTTGACACTAGACTATGCTTTTATGATATACTTCTCTCCAAGAATGTTACCCTGGAGACCAATAAAGACCCAGATATAGGATTATACCAAGACCCATAAGGCTTAGTGATGGTAATAGAAATAATTATCACTACCTGTCTTTGCTCAAGGCTGAAAGAACAATAATGTAAAGTATGTCACAGACATCACATTGCTCATCTGCAATGATTGTATTTAGCTTGCAAAGTCAATAATTGTTGATATAATGTTTGTCCTAGAGATAATGTTCTGATATTTTTGAGCATGCCATTGACCCATATACTTATTCACCACTGAAATTATAATTTTATTCTAAAACACTGTTAAAATCAAGCATGTCTCCTTCCTGTCTCACAAATACACAGCAATAACTGGCCACAATTTTTAGTATCCACTTTTCTTTTCTTCTTGAAAAAGATTATGGCTTCTAACATTAAAATTCCTTGCCATTTTTTTAGCTCAAACTCTACCACTATTTCTTTTTTTATGCAAACTTTTTGTTATTGGATATTTTATTTACATTTCAGATGCCATCCCCTTTCCTGATTTCCCCTCCCTAGAAAACCCCTATCCCATACTCCCTTCTCCTTTTTGCTTTTGTACAATTTTTAAATGTTAACCAATGGCTTTATAAATTTGGTAATGCTCAATATCAGTCAGAAGTGTAACCTAATACCCAACCTAGATATATCAACTATCTTTGACTGGCGGAGACATGTGAACATCTACCTCCATGTCTGGCCCCCCTCTCTCTTTCTCTCTCATCACCTAGCTCCTCCTCTCCTTCTCCTCCTTCTCTCTTATTCCTCCTCTCCTTACTCCTCCCACCTTAGATCCTCCTACATATCACCCTTCCTGTTAAAATAAAACTTTTCTCTCAAAATATAGTTAGAGCATAACTATACCAATTTATGTCAGTAAGGTGCAAGATAGACCTAATACCCAGTCCATCTTTTTGTTGACTAAGCAGAACCTCTGTCATCTCTCCTAAATAAAAGACTTAGTTCTGAACCTGGCTTTTTTTTTTTCTTGGCTTTAGAATGAATGTCAGCTGAAAACCATCCTCTCAAATCTTTTCTCTCAAAGTAAATAGCAAGGATTGGCTATGAGACTATAAGTTTTCAACCCCATCAGAAATCCAGAATGACTGAGTTAACTGAAATTATGGGAAGCACAGAGCATAGCTTCTAAAACTTAGCCAATTTATAGATACAGCTGAACACCTGAACAGTCTCTATACTACAGAACATTGGGGCATCCAATCTTCAGCCTTCTGGCCCAGGATCATCTGACAGACCTAGTGATGCAGAATTATTAAGGGCTGATTACTCTGTCTAGGCAGATATAATCAGTTGAGTATTCTGCAAGTGTGTCCTTTTCTGGACAGTGATTTGTCTGTAGATGGAAAGAGGCAATTCTTGCCTAGTGGCTGACTCACCACAATTGGAATAACTCCAAAGATGCTCAATTTCTTCTTAGAATCCAAGACAGGAAACTGTCAGGAGCAAACAGGTCTCTAATCACAATGAACATTAATAGGCATCTACCACTATTTCTTATAAGTTTTTACACAAAAAAACCAAATGCATAGGTTCATTGATCCATAGTTTTGACAATCATATATATAATGAATGACTGCTCTATTCTTACATAAAGAATTTTGTACTTTACATAGTTAAACCTCTTTATCCTCCCGATGTCTCCACGTTTACTTCTTTATTATATAAATAACTGAAGAATGAGTTATGAGTGTTCATTAAGTCAATCTTATAACTTTCTATCTTTTGGGTAGCTAAGACAATACCTCTGAACACTGAAAATTGGCAAACAGGTTCTGATGCTAGAGTACGACTTTTACCTAACTAGAGGACACCACACAGATATTTCACCAATTAATAATTGATAATTTTAAATTAAAGTAAAAATGTAAAAGTATATATGTATATGTGTGTGTGTGTATGTGTGTGTGTGTGTGTGTGTACTTTCTTGACTAGTTTAAGTTAGCTTTATTACCAATTAATAGTAAATAGGCTCAGAGGCACAGGATGCTATTCTAATGGTAGTCTCTGAGCAATGGAACATGCCATCTGAATAGCAATAATAAAAGTGCCAGAGGAAGCATGAGAAAGATTTTCTGGTACATAATTTTTGTAAAGTTAAATCCATATAAATTTTGCCTGGAGATAAATATTCTCGACTACCTTAACTTTAGAAGAAACTCATTAGATTACACAGGTAAAGCAGCTGACAAGGAGAAGTCATGCATATTAGAGCAAGATCTACATTTTCTTTCAACAGTATTTCACTAGAATTCTCACATTTACAAAGTGATAGACATGAGATATATCATCTTTGTGACTTTTTTCTGGATTTTTATATTGAAGTATCTCCAACTGTTATACAACAAATATCTATATCAACTTATCGGAAAATATTGAAAGCTATGAGTTTATATGTATCAGGTTTTGAATGTTCTTTATGTGGTCAGACAATCTAATGCGCAATCTTTTCCTCCATATGAATAGTTAAGTGCACTTAGAAGTATGAGGAAAATGTCCTATGGCAGATCTCTAAAGCTTGTGTATGTTCCACAAACTCCATCTAGACTGAAGTAATGCTTTTCATCTGCCTCTAGGGCCTGACAACATAGCATTCTACCATTTATTTCTGTGAGTTCTATTTTAGATGCCTCATATTGATAGATCCATGCATTTGTTTTGTGTGTGTGTGTGTTCAGATATAGTGGGTTGGTGTCACTGACAAACACGATTCCTACAAGGAAATACAATGAGAAGATGAAGGTATTTACTTTGAGTTCATTAGTAACTCTCTAACCATGGGTAAGATAAATGAATGATGCATAGTCACTTGGAAGAAATAGTCAAATCAGTCTTTGTGAATGACAAGCAAGGATAAAGTTTAATAGAATCTATTTTATTTTGTTCAAGCCCCAAAGAACAAAAGTTATCAGATACTGAGGATTACATATGCATATTACACAGGAGCTGTCAATTCTGATATAAAAAGGTGGAGGACTGGGAGCTGTAAAAAGAAGCTTTTCTATATTTATGGATGATTTGGGATTCTGAACAATTCAGACCTAATTATATTTTCATCATGGTCTCACTTCATGAGAAATGTGTGCCCTGAAATATGCCTGCTTAATGAATTTATTGTGGTGAACCTGAAAAGCCATTTTCTGATGGACCAAAGAACTAAAGCTCTAAATTTCAAGAATACAGGTAAATCTTAAGACATTAATTTTTTATGATTAAAACTTATAACCAATTTAGAAAATAGGTTTTTTACAGGGGAAGTATATTAGTCAGGGTTCTCTAGAGTCACAGAACTTATGGGTAGTCTCTATATAGTAAGGGAATTTGTTGATGACTTACAATCTACAGTCTGACTCCCCAACAATGGTCAGGAGCAGTTGCGAATGAAAGTCCAAGGATCTAACAGGTGCTCACTCCCACAAGGCAAGCAGGTGAAGAACAAGTCTTCCTTCTTCCAATGTCCTTATGTAGGTCTCCAGCAGAAGGTGTGAGCCAGATTAAATGTGTGTATCAACATGCCTGGATCTAGATTAAATCAATGTACTACTTTGCCTGCGTCTAAGCTTTTCATAGTCACTGTGTCTCAAGATCTCCATAGCATGATCTAGGTCAGAAACTTGTATCTCCAAGCCTCAAGAATAGTGTCACAGGTAAGTCTTCCAATTCTGGACTGTAGTTAATTCCAGATATAGTCAAGTTGATAACCAGGAATAGCCACTATGGGAAGATTTTGGTATTTTTCTGAACAGTGATGACTGGAGTACTTGATGCCAATATCTGAACAGTGAAACTGTAATGGAGAGGTATAGTCAAGAACTAGGATCATTAGGATGACATAGTACTGCTGGAGTCAAAAAGATTGAAATCAAGAGAGAAAAGAGGGAGACAAAAACAAACAAACAAACAAACAAACAAACAAGACTATCATAAAGGTTCCAAAGGAACAGGATTATGGCAAACATCTTGTCTATCTGGACTCTTCAGTGATGAAGACAGTTATAGTTTTTTCAGATTAAAGATCATAATAATGATTTATATAATCCACTCAAATAATACTATTTATTAAAGTTAGGATGATATAATTAAATGAAAATCAAATTGAATTTCTTCAATAGACAATAGATAGTACTTGTATAAATATCTGAATTTTTGTACATTTTGAAGCATATGATATGCTCTTTTGTTGGCTTCTTCTAAATAATAAATAGATTTTTCAAATAATTCCATTCAATACTTAGGTCCTAACTCTCAACAAAATTATTTACCCAACACTAGTACAGTAATACAGACATTCTGTTCCTATTTTATACATTCCTTACAATTCTCAGCTCAGATTTTGTTAGCTTAAAACACTTAACATTTCAAAAACAAAAATATCAAACACAATAACTCAATCCTAACCTATTTCTCAATTCAATAAAGACAAATATTAGCATAAACAAACAAGACATAAATAAAATAATACTCTTGAAACCAAGGACAAACTCCTCAGGAGACCACAGAAATATTATAAATTATAAATATGATATGATATATATATATATATATATATATATATATATTCTCTTGACATAATTTAAATTTGTGTTATCAGATTATGATGATCACCTTTCAGAATCATCATATTTGGTTAAGCAATGTGTGAAGCTAGTAACTTTAAAATAAAATGATTTTCTGGCCTTTTATCAAATAACAGGTGTCAGCATCTGACTAAAATATGTATAAGGAGGGAGAAAATGTCTGCAAGGAAAAGTTCTGAACAGGCTTTGATTTAAAATATTTACCATCACCATCTGTAAATTGAGACACAGTCATCTTTTCCTTTGTATGAAACTGACTAATAAAACCTAATGTAAAAGAACACCCTTTGTTTTCTTGTTGACTAAGTATTGAGGCTGTGTTTGGGAGGAACCTGTTATTTTCAGATTTATAAGCAGTAACTACAGATTTTCAGACTCCTGGTGAGAAAGCTTTGTGTTCTCTGCCCTTTGACTTGGGAGTTCTTTGATCAAGATGATACGATTGTATCCTCATTTCTATGAATTAAAAGAAGATGCACAAAACTAGAATCATGCAGCACCCCAAAGGTTGAGGCAGGAGGATCACAGTGAGTTTAAGGTAATGCTAGGCTGTTGAATGAGATACTATCCCTATACATACAAAACAGAAATAAATGGACTTTAAAAAGATTAAATTAGTATTTTTTATTCTATCTAAAAGTTTCTAATTAACTTGACAAGAAAAATAAACTATAATATTACTGAACACATGAAAATAATTCTTTAGATCAGTGTGTTCTTAAAACAACCATATAGTCAAAAGACATGAGAAACTTGGTTTTATATTTCAAAAAATAATTTTTATTTGTGTGTAATAGGGAAGCATATAGGCTTATGCGATGCACATATAATGCCTCGTCATTTAACAGTGGACTTTCTAGCAATTCCCCAGTTCAGTAATAAACACTGGTCTTGAACCAAAAGACTTCCTTCCCCTAGAACCCTATAGTAAAGGCTAAGGCTTACTTACTTTTCTTGCTTATCTATTAAATCTTGCATTGCATAAATTGTCTTCTCTAGCTTTCTAGGACATACTAGATTAGAAGTAGGATGTAAATCTTGGACATGAAATGAGGAATGGTGGAAAATGCAAGCTATGTAATTTAATTGCAGGTAGTGACACATAGCTACAGACATGACTACTCTGTGTGCTAATTCACTATCCTCACACATCAACACAATCATTCTTGATATTTATAGATCTTATTTTATACTGGATATCAATAGCTAACTTACTTGCATGGATTACTTTTACTCTCATTTTCTTAATAAATTTGTGAGATATATATATATATATATATGCATAGTATATATGAATGTACATAATAATACATATGTATACAACATATAATTATTTCCCATTATTAAGTGAGAACCTCAAGGCTCAGAAATACAAAATACATTGACAAATATTACAGACTCTTTAACCTACAAAGGTAGACTAGTAACACCAAGACGTGGGTAAGGAAGGACTTTACTAACATATCAATTGGTTTTTTTTGTTTTTTGGGGTTTTTTTGCACTAATGATACAATCACAATTACAGTTTTCTGTTCAGGCAAGCCAGCACACATCTTTACATAGTTACTTGTATTAAAAACTGGAAGTAATCCAGAGCCATAGAGATGCTGATCATCAGCAAGGGAACATATCGCTCTTCAGAGAGCCTAGGTAGAGTTTCCAGCACACACGTTGGAGAGTTTTCAACCACTTATGTCTCCAGCATCTGCAGACTCTGAAGACCCCTTCCAGATTTCACAAACACTGCATGTGTGTGGTTAACATACACAAAATAAAGTGAATAAGAAAAGAAAAAAAAAAGAAATGTCATCCATAAGATTGTAAGATTCAGTTATTCAGAAAGCCAGTATGTGCATGCAAATGTGTACTAATTTCTTAATCAGTGAAATAAAGCTTTGGCTCTGTAATTATGTCCAGGTTTCTAATTCTTAGTTAAAACTTTACTTTTGTTGATTAGCATTTAGTTAATTTTCTCAACAAAATGTCTTTATAGTGCCCAGAGGTTACTTTTTTTCCCCTGTTAGGAGTTAAAAATATTTCTAAAATTTATTCCTCAGGGAAATGATTACAGCTCTTTCTTGGTTTTTAATAAATTCTGAATAGATGCTCTTGAATTAGCCTGTAAAGTGCTGAGTCAATGACTGAGGGGAATTGACACTTGGGAAGTTTTGAAGAATTATATGGCTAGGTCATTTCAGGACTATATGGGATATGGTGCCTCCACCTTACTATATTTTAGATGAAAATACAGCACATTTATTTTTCTCCTCTACTATACTCAGGGACTGGTTGTATTAAAGCAGGGCTATGTTTATCTGTCCATTTTTTCTAGCACTAAATATTTTAGGAGCAAGCCTCACTTAACTGGTCTCAAAACCTGTATGTTGATATATTTAATTTCAGTGACTGCCATGAGGATACTTGAGTTTAAAGACATGACACACCCAGCAGTTGACTGAAGCAGACACAGAGAACCACAGCCAATTTTAGACAAAGATTGTGGAGTCTTGTGGAAGAGTTGAAGGAAAGACTGAGGAATCCAGACGGGATTGGGAATCCACAAGTAGACAAATTCCCCTGTGTGTTCTTTCTTGTCTTGCCTCAGTGAGAAAGATGTACCTAGTCCTGTAGTGACTTGAAGTGTCAAGGTGGGTACCAGGAGGGAACCTCACCCTTCCCAGAGGTGAAGGATAAGGGTAGTAGGGGAAGAGGCTGATAAGTTATTTCTCTGCCTGTAAAATGAGCCATTTAAACCAGATTAGATTATTTTAAATGTACATCCATTGGGAAGGTACTCTTGCATGGGCCAGTTTACATGGCCCAAGGAAGGAGGCCAGGGAAGTAGACATGGAAAGGGAGAGAGAGGAGAGGAAGAAATGAGAGAAAGAAAGAGCATGCATACTCAAGGGAGAGAGAAAAGGAGGTACAGTAGATGCTAAACTTTGTCTGGAAGAAAGGCAGCCCAGGCTCTGGGCTAGAAAGTTCAGGGTTGGGGCAAGGTATGCCAGGTAGAGACTGAAGGATGCTGGAAGAATCTGGAAGCCACGTCTGCTTATATGATATGTAAAATATGCATCTCAGTTCCTTGTCCCAGTGTCAAGCAAGCAGGGACTATGAGGAGATGGGGAACTGAAAGGGGCAAAGCACAGGGCTGATGAGGAACAGGGATGGAGGCACACAGAAGCAGGGGTTACTGGGATAGAAAGTGAAAAAATTAGTTTTACAAAGACATGACACAACTTGGAGTCGGCTTCACTCATCCTTCATAGTGCCGAAGAGATAATCTTTCTTTTTTTTTTTTTTTTTTTTTTTTTCTGGTTTTTCGAGACAGGGTTTCTCTGTGTAGCCCTGGCTGTGCTGGAACTCACTCTGTAGACCAGGCTAGCCTCAAACTCAGAAATGCACCTGCCTCTGCCTCCCAAGTGCTGGGATTAAAGGCATGCGCCACCACTGCCCGGTGAGATAATCTTTCTTATATGCTGTTTGCAACAGAGATTTTAGAAATAGTGTGACATTTTTGCTAAACAAAATAAGAAAAATATTTTGTTTAATTCTTTCCTGAATATTTTTTTAAATTGAAACAGACTTTCCTATGGTGCTAGGAAGAAGCTTCAGTGGGTAAAAGCACTTACTGCTCTTCCAGAGGACCTGGGTTTGGTTCCCATCACCCACATGTAGCTCATAACCATCATGTGGACTCTAGAAGCATTTGTAGGCACTTGCTGCATTTATACATACATGCAGACAACTGAAAAATAATCAAAAAATATATATTTGCCTTGAAGAGAAAAATGTATTTCTCTCCTTTAGGTCGTGCTCTCAATAGGACCACTATTAAAATAAAATGTATATGGGGATTTATTCAGCAGGCTTTCACAGTAAGAGGCTGGATTGTTCAAAACTGGTTGCATGCATGCTGGGAAGAATCCTGTAACTGGACATCAGGGCAGTTCTTATCTGATACTGAAAGCCTAAAAATCCCCTGGATTATTGTGTTGAGTCTACAGTAGAAGCTTGAGAAGCTGAAGTCTTGTTTTAATGCAAGATGGCAGCAACAACATAGTCACGTTTGCTCCAAAAGAAGATTTGGCAAAAATTAGAATGCTCATTTCCCTGGGAACTCTATTATTTGGATTTCAGGTTAGAATGTGCTTTCCACACTTGGGACAGATCATCCCATATGTTTTTGGAAATGTCCTCACAGACTTGACCAAAGGTGAATCACTTAAATGATTCTAAACTCATTGTCACCATTGCAACCATACATAGGCAAACATACCGATCCTTAAGTAAGACCTGGAAAATACATAGCAGATTTTTCTCCTTGAAGCATCTGAAATCAGACAGACAAAGCACAAGATGTATTTTTATGCCATATGGAAATGGATCAAGAAGATATTTAAGCACAGAAATATAGAATGTAGATCTGGGAATCAGAATAGAATATTTTGATTTTGGAGGGGCCTCAGATACTCGAACTACTATGAAGAAGCCATGCTAGTTCAATGGCTTAGATGTATTCTTAGCATTAAAATCCCATCTATACATATTCACATATACAAAGTTGGATAACTTGGGACAGGTCTGTTAGTAGCAGAGAAAATTGGAGAGGTTTATTCTTTTCTAATTTACCCCTGATAACCAAGGGAGCATGAGAACCATCAGAGAGCATAATCACAAAGGTTAATGACTGTTCCTGTAAAAGCTGCTTATTGCTTATCGTATGCATCAGCTACAGAATAAGAACAAATCTTACTACACATAATGAAACAAAATTTACTACAAATAACGTTGATAAGAAAACAGGTTGCTGGTTTTGTTTCAACTCCCACTTTGGAACATCATGATTTGGGATATTTAACTTTTCTCCAGAGCGAAACTCCATTCTGTCAAGATGTTTGCATGTGTCATAGGCTATTTCAGAGCAGGGTTTTTGTTTGTTTGTTTGTTTTGCTTTGTTTTTGTTGTTCCTTTGCATTCAGGCTCACATTCTCTGAGGTGATTAGTATAAATGGCAATGTCTTTGTTGGCCAATTGTGATAAATATCTACAGGTATAAAGAACAATCTTTCTGGAAAGGGAAAATTTTGGGATCCTTTGTAAACGTTGAGCCATGAAACTAAATGCTTTTGTCTACTAAGATGCATGTTAGATATTTCTGAGAGTTAGCTAAATCTGTTCTAAAACATACTGTCTAACCTGAATTTAAATCTCAGTTCCAGATATATTCCTAAGAGCAGGTTTTTTTTCTGTACCTGTTTATGCATATATTTTCAATATATGGACACCTCCATACTATTATTCCCTGTCATTAGCAATTCATAATTTTTTATAACTGGGGATTAAAATAGAACATTATGTAAAGTCTATTTTTAATTCAGATTTTTGTTTAGTACTTTTTCTTATTTTTTTACATTCTAGTATGCCATGCTATATGTCAACTTTCACACAAAGGCTGGTTTCTATAGACTCCTCATTTGGCTAGATGGCTTCCCAGGCAACACAATATCTTCTCCAGCAATGTTCTGTGAATTAAGTGTATTAACAAAGATGAAGATAATTAAGATTAAGATATTGTGAGGCAGATGAACACTGGGAATAGTTTAGTAAGCTTAGACTCTGCTTGGTTTGGCTTATTCATGCCTTTTTCTAATAATGTACTTAGAAGTCTAGCTCCTTTAGTGGCACATAGTATACAACACACCACTCTATAAACAATTCCTTTAGCTACCTCAGATGTCATGTTCCATTGGGCTTAATTTGTATTTAATTTATCAACTCTTTAATGACTGTCAGACTTAGTAAAACATATTCTAAATGAAACCTGGTCCAAGTATAGTAGGGCTTATCCAGTTTAAACTGGTTTGGAAAGCATGATAAATACAGCAAACCTAAGCCCTTGAATGAATGTTTAAGGTGAATTCCCTTATGCCTGTGCATAATAGGATGTGCACATGATTAAAATCAGATGCATTATGGGAAGGAACCCATATAGTGAGAAAAAGGCTTACCTAATCCAATTGCAAAGCAAGGAATCATCCTAACAGAGCAAAGAATCATTGCAACTGCATTCCTAAATAATTCAAATCCAATCTCTCTGTCTCTTGAACTCCACCAAGAAGCCCCAAACAATAATCATGGCCCTAGACTATCTTTACTTTGTGGCCACTGTCTCCTTTATGTACATTCTGATCTTTTAAATTGTTTTTCTTTAAATAATACTTAAATTAAAGGGCTGGAGATGGCTCAGAGGATAAGAGCCCTTGTTGCTCTTTATGGCAATTTGTGTTCTATTTCAGCACATCTTTCAAACAAAACACTCGAACATGTAAAACAATCAGAACAAATAAATCTTAAGAAAACTTTCTTGCTAACTTGTGATCTGACTGAGACTTTACTTCAATTTCTTGAACAACAGACCAAGAACCTGGGAACACTGGACCAAGATGTGAGGACTTGTAACACTTGGAATGAATAGGTAGTTAACCAATGTAATCCCCTAGTCTACAATTTGATATCTATTGTTAATAAGACTCACAAAAATAAGGAGAGAAAAAATAGGAAGAACTTAGATAAAGAACAAGAAGAGAGAAAGCAAGCAAGTCACCTCTTTGTTCTGCTTTGTAACTTTTATGATTCCTAGGTTAGCATGAACTAGGTTGCTTCCCAATAGAACCATTTGGGCTACATAACAGTCACACTGTTGTCAGCACTGAGAGCCATGAAATAATGGTGGTTGTAGGACAGAGGAAATAGCTTGACTAGTGTATTAAATCTATCTACCCTTCTTGCCACCCTATGTAAAAAAATTTTTGCCTTGTCACAGCTAATTCATGCTGCTCTACCAAATGCATCAGGGATTGAGGTTTACGTAATTCAAGTCTCTCTGTTCTGGGCAGTGGGGCATCAAAGATTTGGGGTTCAGCACTCTGGAGTCTATTTGGAACATCTTCTCATTCTATTCTACACACATACACACACAAACACATATGTATATGTAAATGTATATGTATATGAGACATACAGATAGACAACAAACAGATACATAGACAGGGACAGAGAGATACAAACAGAGAGGAACAGAGAGGGAGAGGGATAGACAGAAGGAGAAATCATACTTTTTTAATGGGAGTACTAATCCCTAAGAGCTGTCACATTGGAGGCTGTTTTTCAATAGATGCATTTTAAGACAACCCAACCATCCAGCTCAGAAAAGACAAGCAATCAAGTTTGAGAATCACTAATCAGACAACCCAAAGTTCTCTACCCTAAACTCCCCCAGATTTCTCTGACTCAGGAGTTTCAGGAAGACTCTGGAATTATGACTAGAGAGAATGGCTTGGTTTAATGTTTGCATGAGTCACCAATGATATTGCAGCTGTGATGAGTAATATTCTGGGCATTTTCAAACCCAATTCTCCACACTGTTTCACTTGATTAACTCTGCACAGTCAAGGTGAGGGCAACTTTAAGTGACTCCCTCCCTCACTGCCCCAAGATCAAATGTCTGACTTTCTTCCTTGTCAACTACTGTTACTCCAGATGGTGGCTGCCCCTGTTCCCGTTGGTATATGTTTATAACTCAATAAATACTGTTACATAATTACATTTGCTTCTGGCTATTTTGGCCATGGGGGTTAAGAAGGGGAAACATTTTAAAGTGTATTTTCCTTCTTTCCCTTCATCGTCTTCACGTAAAGCAGCCTTTCTCCACCTGTTGGGGGTTGAACAATCCTTTCACAGAAGTGGTCTAAGACTATTGGAAAACACAGATATTTATTTTATTTGGGGATACCCTGCTAATTAAAGTCACAGTCTACTATGTTGAGATAGCTCCTCTGAGCTGAGCACAAAATAAAGGACTCTTTTTTTTTTTTTTTTTTTACCAACAGGGCTTTCTTTTCTCTGACTTTATCTAGGGAGTCCTACCCTACACAGTCTCTACATGAAGAAGGTCACATAGCCTTGGCAAACCTATAAGTTCAACTTCTTCTTTCCAGATAAGTCCTGACAAGCAAGTTCCTGGAACTCCTGGCATCACTCTCCACACAGTTGAGGCATTCACAGTACTTTAAACTTCAGCCAATGATCACCTTGGGAATTTCTCCCCACTCTCCAAAGTTTATATATAACTCTTTTCCACCCTCAAATAAAGGCATCCACATAATCTCTTTTCTGAAAATTATTTAGTTATTTTAAAAAATACTTTTAAATATCTCATATTAAAATCTTACTTGAGCATATGAAGTATTCCACATCCTTATCAAAGGACTAGAGAGGCAGAGACAGGCAAATCTTTATAAGTTACAGAGATGGAGGGCATCCAGTGCTACATAGTAAGACTTTGTCACACATAGAAAACAAAACAACAAAACTTTTATATTAGTGGTTCTCAACCTTCAAACGTTGTGACCTTTTTATATAGTTCCTCATGTTGTAGTGATCCCTAGTCATTGAGTTACTTTATTAATACTTTAAACTGTAATTTTGCTACATTATGGATCATAATGTGTGGTACACAGTTCAGGTACCAGCTGCGGTTCTGTGTCCTCTGTTTTCTTCCCCAGAGTGACAAGGTTCCACTGCACACCAAACTGAAAGGATGAAGCCAAGTTCAGAAAGAGTGGGATCTACAGGATCCTGGTCTAGTTTGTCTGGGGAGTGTGGGAATAGGCTTCTTTCAGGACCTTAAAGTTGTAACTCTTTGAGATGAAGGTCTTCAATGATCTTCAGTAAAATAGCTCTCTTAGAATTATTAACCATGCACAACCCTGTATCTATCCCATCATATGTCTGAATGTAATCACCAACAGATGACAAGACTATTAAACATCACAAGTTTGATTACCCTTGATCAACATCATTTCTTTTCATTCCTACATTATTTTTACAAGAACAAGGGGAAAGCCGACTCAGACTTAGACAAATGAGTAATTGTCTGCATCACTGCTTTAATGACTATTTAGTTAGTTCTTGATAATTTTATTCATTGCATTTTTACCATATTTACCCTATTCAACTCTTTCTATAGCACTATGGTTTTACCCAATTTTATCTCCTCCTCCTCTTCCTCCTCTTCCTCCTTTTTGTCCTCAAATCTATCAAGTCTAGTTTGTATTTCCCATATATTCACTGTATGTCTTTCCACTGGAGTATAGCCAACTTGTCAGGGACTACAGCCTTAAAGAAAACTGGCTACTCCTCTCCCAGATGCCATAATTTGCCAAAATCTCCTTTGTTATGGATGTGACATTGTGCCTACCAGTCCTCTTAATGCAACAATTTTGTCTTGTGAGCTTATTCAGGGTTTCTCATAGCTGACAAAACCTCTGTGAATTCATATGTGTTGCTACCCTGCTATGTCTAGAGAAAATTTTCTTGTAGTTACTCAACATCTCTAACTATGTTCTTTTCCACAATGGTCCCTGAGCCTTGGGAGGAGTGGTGAGGTATAAGACAAATGTCAAATGTCTTCTCTCATTTGTGAATTTTACCTTTAAATTTGAAATACCATTAATATTTTATGATATCCCACTCTGTGTTGTCAAGATGTTCTGTGCACTGACATTTTTACAGCTTCCCTGGCTTTTGTCTACTATGTGCTAAAAACATAAACAAAGAAACAAACAACAACAAAACAAACAAACAAACAAACAAACATCCTAGTCTCTCTCAAGTTGGGACAATTAAAACACCTCTATTTGTAGTAATCAGCTGAAAATCCTTAATCAAAGCACAGAAAATCAACTCCCAAAGTTTCTGTTCACTGAACTTTTCCTGTCTTCTATTACCCTCCAAAAAATCCTATGATTCTACCACCACTACATGTGATGATATTGTTTGAAAGTCCTCATCTTTCTCAGGGGATACATTATTTATTTCTGTTCTAGCTGGGCTTGGATCATAGGAACAGAGAAAGCTCATGTGATACTGGTATAACCTGCAATATCCCCATGAATCCCCACTGCAGTTAAAAACAGATAAAAGACCTATATTAACATACATCTCCAGGAGTATATTACATTGTTATTGCTGAAGACTCTCATTTGCATAAATTCTCTATGTGTCCACCATTTTCCAAGTGGTTTGAATTTCATAGTTTAATTCCTTATACACAGTGATGATGTTTAGAGTTTTCCTCACTCCCTTGTTACCTTCTAAATGGCAGCTAGATTTTGTTGTTGTTGTTTTACCAAGTTTTATATCAATTGTGATATTTCTCTCCATTATGTTATCTCATGGAAGGTCAATTTTTAATTTTACTCATTACCAATATCTATCTACATTTCCTCAAGGTCTTGCATCATGGACTTGAGAGAGGGCACAGTAGGTATAGGTGCTTTGCCACAAAGCATTATGATCTGAACAAACTTAGAACTTCAGACTCATTTGGTAGATGGAAACGACTTATTACTAAAAGTTGTCTTCTGCCTTCTATATATTTGTCTAGTTACATGCCTTTCTCCTAGATGCAGATAAATAAATGTAAGTAAAATTTAAAAACCCTTAAAGTATTGCATCTTGTGTCTTTTGGAATTTGATGCTCATTTCTGGTATATACTCTTCTTCTTTGAACAGAGCATCCCGGGATTTATTTAATTTCAACTTATAGGTACTTATTTCATCAGTTAAATACCTCCTTCCTGCTTCTGAAGAGTCTGAATGACAATTCTTTCCTCCCTTCATCAGATAGATAATAGCCCATTTCAATATCTTAAGTATAGAAAAATATCCTTGCTTTCTTGGGGAAGGAGAGGGCCAGAAAAGAAGAAAGGACTGTAGATGGACAGAAAAGTAAGTTAAATCAAAGAGAATGGGGGCTTAGGAGAAGGTTTAGTTGCAAAAATGATAGCCAGACAAGCAGTAGGACCTGAGTTTGTTCCTCATAACCCATGTAAGAAAACAGGGTATGATGATGCATAATTACAAATCCAGCACTTGGATAGGAGAGATACCAGGAGACCTGGGACATTATGAGAATTAGCAAATTTCAGGCCAATGAAAGATCCTGTCACAATAAATAAATAAATAAATAAATAAATAAATAAATAAAGTAAAAAACAGCCACTAAGCTAGACATTCAAGATTTACTCTGGCTTTCATAAGTATCTACACAAATTGCTTTGCATATGTACACAAAACATCCACATCCAAAGAGATATAAACATACACATCCATAGATACAAATATGTAGTCTCATAGATAGAAACACACACACACACACACACACACACACACACACACACACACACATACACACACACACACTGAGCTGCCATTTCCTTCCAGGCAGTTTTGCCTGATAAACTAAGCCTGTGAGATGGCTCATTGTTACAGAGTGCCTGATAACTTCAATTCAATCCCTGGAACTCAAAGTGGAAAGGGATAATTAACTATCCTCCGAGGTTTACATGCACATCATAGCACATATGTTTTGGTATATGGAAATACAGATCACACTTACATAGAATAATATTTAATACAATGAAGTCAAAATAAAATAAGCTTGTGACCAGGAAGAAACACCATGCTGAGATCAGTTTTTGCACTGAATTTTCCAGAAGCAACCACAGTTCAGGGTGAAACCTCTGAGCTGACTATGATGTGTTTGCCCCAAGGCTGAGCTGTGGCAAGGCCAGAAAATGAAAGGCAGAACCAATGCCTTTCAGTTCTGCTTCCAGCAGCTTTCCAGGAGGGCTAGAAGTATTCTGCAGCCCTGGAGCCAAATTGTCTAAAGATGAAAGGGTCTGGCTTGGCCTACAGGGGAGGTCGACTACTTTCAACCTCTTTGCAGGATTTCATGGAGACTATAGATTCTTTCCATTTAATATAAAGGCAAAAGGATCCCTGAAAATGGAAAAGCATCCATACTAGCTCCCAGTGAGGCCTAAAGTGATATTTTACTAAATCTCACTTGAGAAGTTTAAAGCATCTACTGTCTTACCTCTCCTGACTCAGTTCCCACTTTTAAACCATCTCCTATCTCCCTATGCTTACCTTCTTAAGCATAGATTCTTTGATTTTAAATACCTATTCTCTCTAAAGAAATATCACAGAGGAATGAAACAGACCTCATTGGGATCATCTTCATACATGGATTATTTCAGAGTGGGGTTTTCTAAAACTCAATTTTGAAACACTAGTTCTTTAGGAAAAAAGAGCCAAAAAAAAAAAAAAAGAATAAAAATTTCCTTAACTGCTCAAATGATATTTTCTCCTTTCCATGTTAGATATCACTACCATAAGATTGGTAAGAACTATTGCTCTAGGCCCATGAGACTCTGTATTGGAAGAGGGAGAAAGAGAGAGAGAGAGAGAGAGAGAGAGAGAGAGAGAGAGAGAGAGAGAGAGAGAGAGAGAGCAAAATCATAATCATCCATAAAATGTTACATTTGCAGGGGAAAAGGAGCCCATGTAGCCTAGGATGTCTCTGAACCTGCAGTTTAGCACAGGTTAATTTTGAACAACTGAGCCTCTTTTCTTTACTGTTTGAGGGTTGAGATCATAACCATACAATACCACAATGTACCCTAAAATCATTTTTCTGACTACCATACTACATGGATTAGCTCTCCCATTTTATCTACCTCAAGTAATTACTGATTTAATGCCTACTGTGTGTCAGAAAGTGTTGTAGGTATTTAGGAATTTATACTATACTATATGCTGTGTGAAGACGTAGCAAATGAGCACTGTAGAATGACAGTGGACCATGCAGAAGATGGGGAGTGTGTGAGCAGATACCATCACTACAAATGAACTGTCCAGCATAACACTCATGAGACAAAGAGTGGGAAGAAGTTCTTCAAGCACTTTCCTAAGGAAGGTATTCCAATTTGTTTTCTGTTGTGATAAACACTGCCCTAAAAGACAACTCAGAAAGGAAAGGGTTTATTTGGCTCACATGTTAAAATCCATCAAAAAGGGAACCAAAGCTGATACGCAAGGCCAGAAACTGGAATCAGGAACTGAAGCAGAGAGCAAGGAGGGATGCTGGCTCCTAGCTTGCTTCCAGCTTACTCAGCTACTTACATAACCTAGGGATAACACTGCCCCTAGTACTATATATATCCTCATAGATATTGTCTTAGTTAGGGTTGTACTGCTGTGAACAGACACCATGACCAAGTCAAGTCTTTCAAAGGACAATATTCAATTCATTTAATTGGAGCTTGCTTACAGGTTCAAAGGTTCAGTCCATTATCATCAAGGTAGGAGCATGGTAGCATCTAGGCAGGTGTTGTATAGGAAAAGCCAAGAGTTCTACATCTTCATCTGAAGGCTTTCTAGTGGAAGACTGATTTCCAGGCAGCTAGGATGAGGGTCTTAAAGCACACACCTACAGTGGCACACCTACTCAACAAGGCCACACCTCCTAATAGTACCACTCCCTAGGCCTAGCATATGCAAACAATCACAGATATCCTGCTTCCAATCTGATAGAGACGATTCTTCAAAATGAGGTTCACACTTCCCAGGTAGGTCAAGTTGACCAAACCTAGGATAACTGATTACCTAGAATCTTCTACTTCAGGCTGCATTTTATTGTCATAGAATTAGAGTGATACAATTAGACCAGATACTAATCTGAAAACCTAACTTCCTCAACATCTTAGCCAAGACTGAAACCAATCTCTCTTTTCTCCTCTTTAGGGCCAGCTGCTTTCATTGTCTTGTAAGCCTCCATCCACTTGATAAAACCATATATTTATTTGACTAATTCATATACTTTCTTTCTGTAACATTTTAAATTCAGTGAGGCAGAAGTTGCTGTCTCTGCTATGTAAACATATCTCTGGTACCTGCATTACGTGACATACAGTGTACTTTGAATAAACACTGCTGAATAAGAGATTCTCATATAAGAGGCCAGTGACATCAAATAATATCCACACATCTCTAATACAGGTGATCACTATGATTCTAAACACATGTCGTTCTACTGATGCCCCCTTTTACAAAATTCATCCTAAAACATAGCTGAGAAGTGGCAGGTACAAGCCATATAAGTACAACCATAATCTTGGCTGCATAAGCCAATGTATCTGGTCCAATGCTTCTTGTGTTATTGTGTGCAATTTTTCATAGTCTCCATATTGTGGAGCAAAAGCCTCAGTGAAGCCTTAGGAAACTAAAAGCCAGAAAAAAATAAGAGTCAAAGAATATATTCTCTAAGATATGCCAAAATCTGTGAAGAACACGGACACTCAAGCAGATACTGAAAACACATCCAGGAAGGGAAGATCCCCAATCCCTGCTGAGACACACTATCACCAAGCTGATTGTACAAAACCAACACATTTCAATACATACACTCAGTTTTCTGTTTGCTTTACCTTTTGTCCTGAGGTTGTCATTAACGTCTCCTATTTCTTTTGTAACGTAAGGGGGTAGGTCTAGGCATATAATTTGCTTCTTTCTAGGTATTCATTTTGCCTGGTTTATTCATTTCGTTTGGAGTGAGCCCATGTTGTTTTGGTAGCACTGACTGTATTGCTAAATACAAGAGCAAGTAGACTCTAATATATTGGTATTGGTATTGGTAACTCACCAATTGCTATCTCCTTGTACTGGTGTACTGGGGACCACCTGAACATTTGAGCACACATTTAAAATATTGTAGAATAACAGGAAGTGATGTCATCTTTAAAAGGAGTTTAAAAATCACTAGATCAAAAAACACCCATTTTAAAGATTTAGTTACAGATACCCTCACTACAGGAGGTTTTTAATCACATCTCCAATATCTGTAGGGAGAAAGAATCTTGACAGAGATGATTCAGTGGTTGTATCCTCTGAGTCCTGTCCATCCTGAAATCCACGGCCCTGTATTTATGTCTTCTGACTGAAAATTGTTCAGGATTAAAACTAAAATAAATTCAGAAGGGCTGGTAAAGACAGGGCAAGACTTCTACAGAGAGATGCAGCTGAAGTGAGGCAACCTTGGCAGAAAGCCTCTCTCAGAGCACATTCATCTAAGGTGAGCTGATTTATGTGAGACTTATGTCTACCATATTTTACAACTGTAATGGCCAGTAAATAAAAAGAAATTGTTTCTGTCAGCTTACCACCACACTTATCAGGAATGGAAGAAGTCCAACTGACTGATTTTCTAAAAAATTCCATAAAGGTCAAAAGAGACTGAGTTCTGCCTGCTCCACAGGGAAAAAAAAAAAGGAGTTTTGAATTTTCAGATGACAGTGTGGCACCATGTTAAAATTTTTATGAAGTCAGACCATAGTTTTAATGAATTAACAAAAATAATACTACTACAACTGATTTTCAGTGTATAGTTTTCATTTAAAATACAAAGACATGAACAACATACTAAAACTACATATTTAATTGGCTCACTCCATGTATCTAGAGGGCAGTAGGAATTAGTTCTCCTATGTGTTTAAGCATTTATAGAATCAATCTTTCTCTGAAGCTGAATGCATCCAGGTTTTACTTCTGAACCAAGGATCACTGAATTCCAGCTACTGACTTATTCCTTTTCTCATATAAAGATAGGCCTGAGACTTAGAAAAGAAGGTGATGAAGATGAGAAATTGTATGGCTGTTAAAAGCAGTGGTCATCAATAGGAACCTTCAGTCCAATGGACAATTCCCACTTTATTACTTATTAAGTGTATAACCAAAGAAAATATGTTTCTCGTCTTCTAGTATAATTCCCTTGATTTATGTAGCAGAAGGATTTATGATTACCACACAAAGAGCTGTTTCTGTGCAAATACATTAATATTTGTGAGTGTTAAGATCAATAATTTTTACAACTCTCTTTGTTCCCATACTACCATTTTCACTTTGGATAAGATTGTATCTGTTTTACTTCAGTTAAATATAATGATATTGTGAGAAAAATGTTAAGTAGATAGACATACATACACCAATCTTTATGTTCTTCTAAATGATAAAAAACAGAAAGAATAAAAGGAAACCAGATTTTGAATAGGATGTTTAAAAATAATATGGACCTGATATAAAATAAAAATGTAGTCTATGATTCTGAAAAGGCAACAGAACCCAGTTATGATCCCAAGTGGGAAAAACAGTCATCCAAGTTTTGACATATTACAGAGACACCTTTGAACATACCTTTGGGGTTTCAAACACAACAATAAAAATATCTGAATCTCCCAGGGGAAATATACAAATTCATCTGAGAATCCTCACATAGTAACTACAGAACCTGTGTTAACCTGCAACAGCCATTTGATGGGATCAGTCATTTTCTTCAATGAAAATGAAGAGTAACATTCAAAAAAAACTTCAGTGTTTAGTTGTTCCTTACCAGGAGAGAAAGAGACAGAGAGAGATATAGAAAGGCAGAGAGAGAAAGAGGGGGAGAGAAAGAGAGAGAGAGAAAGAGAGAGAGAGAGAGAGAGAGAGAGAGAGAGAGAGAGAGAGAGAGGAGAAAGAGAGGAGAAAGAGAGAGGAGAAAGAGAGAGATGGGAGAGAGAGAGAGGAGAGAGAGAGAGAGAAAGAGAGAGAGAGAGAGAGAGAGAGAGAGAGAGAGAGAGAGAGAGAGAGAGAGAGACCAGCTTGTAAACATCTAAACCAGTACAAAGAAGGTTCTTCCTTTTTAATAGGTTATCAGGACTGGGGATGCATCTCAGCAAGTTGGCTACTTGTTTACTATGGAGGACGTTCTAGATTTAATATCCACAACACTGAAAAGATAAAATAAAGAAAAAGAAAGGAAGAACAAATAAAAATAAGAAGATTATAAGACTTAAATTTGGTCATTTTGATTTCTTTTTCATGGATTCAAATGTAAGAAAATCATGAAATCTCCAAGCCAGAGTATCTATTTCAGGATCCTGAAGAATAGTAATGTTTTATATAAACAGGATTAGATAGAAGAAAATGGAAATATTCAAACAACTGAGTCAAAGAGCTGCTTAGAAGCTTTGATATATCAATCTTAGTTGACAAGTGTGTCCCTCCTGCTAAGGGCATGTGGGAGTATGGGTTAAATTTAAGAGCTATGTGACTGGGAAAATGGTCCAATACTTCAGAGCATTTGCTTCTCTTGCAGAGGAGCAGTATTCAGTTTCCAGCACCCACACTGCAGATCATAGCCATCTGGAACTCCAGTTCTGGGCAGTTCTAGGGGATCTGATGCTCCTTCTTCTGGCTTCTGGGGCACTAAGAACATAGTACATACACACACATACACACACACACACACACACACACACACACACTCACACACACACACATGGCAAAGCACTAATATACATAAAATGCCATTTTGAAAAAAAATCACAGAAGAAACACATTGAGTTGGAATCTTAGCAGAGATAACAAAACTGCAGAAACAAAGCCTGACAGTGGTAGCTCACACCTTTAATCCCAGTACCCAGGAGGCCGAGGCAGGCAAATTTCTGAGTTCCAGGCCAGCCTGGTCTACAGAGTGAGTTCCTGGACAGCCAGGGCTAAACAACAACAAAAATAAATGAATAATTAAAATTTTTAAAATTAAATAAATAGAAAACCAAAAGAAAATAAAACAGAAACTTCAGAAACAAGTATGGCAGTTAGCATTATAAGCAGAAGCATGAGATGAATAATGTAACCAACCAATCAGAAAAGAAGACTGGAGATGCAAACCACAGAAAAGCCTATTGACATACTATTAGCTACACACAAAGAAGCTTTAACTAAAGACTTAAGAAAGCCAGGGAAGTCTCCAGGAGCAAGAACAAATGGCACCCATTAGTTAGACTATATGAAATAAGAAGCTCGGCCACAGATACAGAGAAATTCCATAAAAAACAGGTATACAATGATTTGAAAAATGACCAAAAATTCAACTTCTATGTTTTGCCCTGCCAACAAAGCTGGTAAGACAGTGCTGTCTGTCTGTCCAGTTCCAGGTATGCCATGCAAAAGTGATAATACTGAGCAGAGAGTGAAACATGACACATGTCCCTTTCTGGAATATGTTTTCATTGCTGTATTGTTTTCTATCTCACTGGACAAGATACAGTCGAATCTTTATTTCCAAACTAATCAATGGTAAATAGATTTTACCTGTGATTTACCTAAATGAACTCAAGGCCTCCATCTATCCTATGGATACTCTCCAGCAAGAGTTGAAACAAATTCAGACTCTTTTAAAAAAGCAAATTGGCAAGGTGACAAGGTTTTACTTTGAAAACAAAAGCATCTGCCAAAATGGTCAGTAGGATGAAATGATAAGCAATACTGAAATGAGTTAGATTTTAATAAGACTTACTCTTTTAGACACGATAATTAAGTTCTAAGGTTTGTTGAATATCTAAAATATAAAAGCAACACACAGAGCCTAACATTTAGGTTCAAAAAGATTAAAGAGTGGATAACTGTAGTAAAATTATAGGACCAAAGAAAGACCTTATAGTATGGTTAGTATCTGCTTATTTTGTCAAGAGTATCACACAATACAAAATTCCAAAGAAATCTTCTTCCCCCATAAGACTGGACAAGACTCTTTTTTGAGAACATTATTTTCCCCAGTAATTTAACCTTGCATGCAACTTTCCTGCTTATGAAATATTGAAGGTTTGTGTCATAATGTCTTTAAGGTCAAAGACAGTAAAATAAAGTAGAATTGTCCTGTACATAATTTACTAGATCTAGCATTAGTAGTCACTAGTTTCTCAATTTGAGGCACTATACTTGTAATTTTAGAAAGATTAGCTTAGGGATATTTCATCTAATATTGTAGGATTTTGGAAAAGAACATTTTTTTTTTACAAGTGGCATCCTAAGAAAGAAAACAAACAAACAATGCAATCTGTAAAACTTCTGAAAATCTTTAACATTGATTTGTTTGAATGTATGGTTGCTATGTTTAAACATTTATTGTTATTGTGTGCTTTTATGTATTTTTACACATGTGTGTCGAGGTCAGAGAACCTGTAGGGATTATTTCTCTTCTTTCAATCTGGGTGCTCCAGGCATTGAACTTAAGTCCTCAAGTTTGCTAGCAAGCACATTTACCCACCAGGTCATCTCAGTGGATCGTTTTTATAAATGGGATAGTACCACAGATAGCTGTGGTACTAACATTGAAAAAAAAAAAACATTAACATTCTAAAGTAGAGATTTTATCTCTTGTTGATGTTTTATATAGTAACATAAAATTTCATTGTTCAGCTATTAAACTAACAAACATTTTACTGACCAAAGTTAATTTTAAATATCCTTCAATATAATAAAAAATATATTATTACAATTAGCACGAATCATCAAGGAAGAGAAAAAATTATCTCTTTAATCCTTAATACTGGGACTCCTGATCCTTCTGCCTCCTCCTTCTTCACCAAATTCTACCAGCATGCATGCTGCAGCAAGTATTAAAGCAACACAAATTTGATTTGTTCATTTTTTGAGGGATCACAAAGGTGTGGTTATAGACTTTGAAGGATTGGAAAGTGAGTATGTTCAGATTTCATGATGCAAAACTCCCAAATAATAAAAATATTATGAAGACTGCATGCAAACATATAATGAAAATAAACAAACAAAAACGAAAAACCAAAAAGACTAGGACTAGAGAAATGGCTCAGTGCTTAAGAATATGTACTGTTTTTGCCTAGGACGTGCATTCTGTTCTCAGCACTCACACTGGCAACCACCAGTAACTGCAGCTCCTGGCTATCTACCCCAGACACTGGCACTCAGGAAAACAGGCTAACACACAGACATATGCTCATAGTCTAAATTAATCCTTATAATTCAATGGTTTACTTCTTGTCTATGTTGAAGAATTTTTAATACATTAAGGCAGTCACCCAAATTTGTCAACATTCAAATTTGCCAAAGTTAAAATATAATATAGAGTCTTTTTGCAGGAAAAAAATACTGACTTCAATATGAAAAAAAAAAAAGTTGTTTAGTTTTTCCCTGTGTTGGATGAGCATATAGAAGACTAATAAAGTCTCTGTGAGTGGAGACTTCATCCAAGTGCTGATCCCTGCAAGAAATTGTAAATTACTGTGGACATGGACTGGCTATTAGTCTATCAAGTAGAAGAAAGCTGTTAAGTCAGGTGCAGACAAACAGAATAATCATTTTTTCCTTTATAAGTAGCTTAGATGACATCAAAGAAAATAGTGTCTGGGTGTGATTATGCGCCAGTTCTTTCAAGTGAGTTCTGCTCTTTCATTCTCCATCACAATTCATGAACATATCATAGCTAGATTAAAATATGCACATCAGTAAGACACTGAGCATAACTGAATAAAAATTATGAATAAGAAGTTTGGAAGCCTAGTGCTAGAGAGCCATCAACTCACGTAATGAATATTTTCATGTGGCTGGCTTAGATATTAATTGTGCTGAATCCTATCACTAATTCCCCATAGTGAGTTGAAATCAAAGAGCAATACTAAGCACAACATTCATGTTCCTTCATAATTGGCTTGCATGAGTCACGTGAGCTTTGGCATAATTTGTATTGTGGAGATAAAAGTTGTTGAGTGTGAATTTCTCCAGTGATGTTTACCTATCCTATGGAAGATAATATGTGGACAGAATGATCAATTCAAATGGGTATTAATGTAGCAAAATAAGAGCCCAGACCCATTTCATACTATGTAGTAAATAATTACATTAGGTTAGACATATTTGATGTCTAATACTGTCACCTTGACAGCCTCGAAAATCATCTCAATCTCTGGGCATTTCTGTGAGGACATTTCTAGACTGGAATCAGTCTCTCACTTACTTTTCTGTTTTTGTGACAAAACTCCACAACCAAAAGTGGCTTATGGAAGAAAGAACAACTTATGTTTCCAAAAGGTGAAACCATATTGGCAGAGAGGCATGCCAGAAGGACTAGAAACGTGATAGTTCACATTTTCAACCACAAACAAGAAGCAGAGAGGACAAACTGGAAGTAGGACAAGGCTGTAAATAGTGAAAGCCCACCTACAGTGACTCAGTTCCTGAAACAAGACTGGACTGCTTCTCCAAACAGCAACATGGAGCAAGTGTTCAAGTATTTGAGCCTATGGGAGGCATTTTTCATTTAAACCACTACACAGAGCTTGTATGATCACAAACTTGAGTAGAACCATGTCATGGGCTGGGGTCCTGCACTGAATGAACAGAAATAGTGAACTGAGATTAACCTTTCAACCCTCTGTAGTTCCCAAATGTGGATGCATCAGAATCCTGACACCAGGATTCTTATTTTATTTATTTATTTATTTATTTATTTATTTATTTATTTATTTATTTTTCACTCCAGATATTAATTCCCCCATCCACCCTCCGACTGTTCTACATCCCATAACCAACTCACCGCCTGTCTCCACAAGACTGTCTCCATACCCACGCCATCCCCCACCCCACCTGACCTCTAAACTCTCGCCTCCAATCTATTGAGGGTTAGGTGCATCATCTCTGATTGAACACAGACCCAGCAGTCCTCTGCTGTATATGTGTTGGGGGCTTCATATTAGCTGGAGTATGCTGCCTTTTTGGTGGTTCAGTGTTTGAGAGATTGAGAAGGGTCCAGATTAATTGAGACTGCTGGTCCACCTACAGCATTGCCCTCCTCCTCAGCTTCTTTCAGCCTTTCCTCAATTCAACCACAGGGGTCAGCAGCTTCTGTCTACTGGTTGGGTGCAAACATCCGCATCTGACTCTCTCAGCTGCTTGTTAGGTCTTCTGGAGGGCAATCAGGATAGGCCCCTTTTTGAGAGTCCTCTATAGCCTCAGTAATAGTGTCAGGCCTTGGAACCTTCCCTTGAGATGGACCCAACTTAGGGCCTGTTACTGGACCCTCTTTTCCTCAGGAACTTCTTTATTTCAATCTCTGCAGTTTTTTCAAACAGGAACAATTATGGGTCAGAGTTTTGACTGTGGGATGGCAAACCTCTTTCCCATTTGATGCCCTGTCTTTCTGCTGGAAGTGGGTTCTATAAGTTCCCCTTCCTTACTATCAGGCATTTCATCTAAGGTCTCTCCCTTTGAGACCTGAAAATCTCACTTCCCATGTCTCTGGTGCATTCTGGAGGTTCCCCCAAACCGCCAACCTCCCTAGTTGTCTGTTTCCATACACCATGATAACTATAACCTTCACTAGTAAGCCAAAAACAAACAAAAAACAAACAAACAAACAAACAAAAACCCACATTCTTTCTGAGGTTGCTTCTGTCCAGTATCTTTTGCAACTGTAAGGAATGTATCTAAATTAAGAACAAAATAGCAGATTTTTGTTAGTGATATTTAAATTAAACCTGTTCTGGATCCATAGCCTTGTTCACTACACTTGATCTTGACATTTTCTTTGGCTAGTCTTCTGCTTTAGCCTGAAGTATATTAAGAGAAACAAGATCTTTGTAGTTCTGATATTATGAGAGTATGAGATTATGTTTTTGTTTAAAATTTGTGTGTGACAAAATTAATCTACTAATCTAAGAGGAATGGAATAAGAGTACTATGAAGTGAGTAAAATGAATGCTGTTTAAACCAGCTGAGGACTTGCTGACCTGTACATCAGGACACAATAATACATTGTTTTCAATAACTGGTTATTGGTGAGGTTAATTACTCAGCCACATTTCCACAAAAATCCATCCATTCAAATGAGAAAGAAAAGAACCCATAAACTTAAAATGTAGTTATTTTTTGAAGGTGGTTGTAGATGGATTTGAATTTTACAATGGGAAGTTGTACTTGAAAGTGTTTAACATTGGAATTTTTATATTCAGAAAAGAGTGTAAGAAGACAATGGATTGCAAAAGGAGGCCTCTGTCCATTTTGAAGCAGGAAATAATCTGGAAAGAATATACTTTAGCACAGAGTCTAGACCAAAGAGGTTGTGATGACTTCTTTGTTCTATTTTCAGAAAGAAAGCCAAATGGAGCAGCAAATTGAGAATGATATGAGGTACACTATTTCTTCTTTCTCCTCTCATGGCAGAAAGCAGTGGTGGCAATGTTGCTCACTGTTACTTTGAAGGAACATGTACTAACAATATCTCTCTAGAAGATGACATGGTTGGTTTTAATACCAAGGTACATATCTATCGCCATATGAAAGAAAGCCTGACTTTTGTAATATATTAATAAGATGGTATGGTATTGATACAGTGACAAAAATGTGTTGCTAAAATATTTTTTACATCGCATAATGTTGGAAAAAACTCATCAGCCTATTTTCTAAATGGATGGATACCTTTAATTACCCTAAAATACATATTACCAAGAAGACTATACAAGATTTTCTGAATAATTTATGTATAAGGATGGCATTAAGGGAAATACAATAGAAATTGTAATGTTAAGGTAAAAAGGACACATTAAATACTTTTGAAAAATAATTTTCAATGAACTTCTATTGTCTCTGGATTCATTTTTATTAGCTTAAGTTTAAAGATGAAGATGTACATACAAACTGAAGTAGCTATAATTTTCATGGGTAATTGTATCATTCAGAGATTATTTTTATTTGTGGGATAAAACACCATCCTGGAAAAGCCGATTAAACAAGACTCAGATATTCTTTTTTGGAAGATAAGCTCTGAAGGCAAATCAGCCAATTTAGATTTTTTTTTCTCAACACTTTAAGCTTCTACCAGGTTAGAAAGTAGAGGGAATACTTTTCTCTGTGACAGAAATAAGTAAAATTGGTGGGTAATTTCAAATATTTTAGCTTCACTCTTCTTATGATTTCTCCTAGTAGTCAGTAAATAGTTCAGAAAAATCACATCAACACATCACTCCCACAAACACAACCCACAAACATAGAGAAGTTGGTTTTAGATTATTCTTTTATTATTTACAATAAGCCTTAAAAGGCACAGGATCTGGGCAAATATCTATTCTCTTTTAATCCAGCAATATTACTGCTCTAGCAAGGGATAACATATAAAGATTTTCTAGTTCTATGTCATCTGGCTAGAAGGCAGACATGCCTTATAGTATAGAATGATCTGGGTAGAATAAAGACGGGTTCTTAGTATACACCTTTAATCCATGAAGATTAGTTTGTAGAAGGAAGCAGCCATGTTTGAAAGTGATATCTAATTGAGAGACAGGCAAAGTGGTGAATCAGAGAAGGATTTGACAGAATGAGTCAAAGATAGGTTATTCCCAAGTCTCATGAAAAAGAAGAAGAAAATTGGTGATTAAGAGAGAAGTACAGGGAGAAAAAAGGAGGAGGTAGTTTTTACCAGGACAGTTTTACAGAGACAGGTTACTAATGAAGATAAAACAAGCCAGAGATTGAGAAGGAGACAGAAGCTTAGAAGAGATTACCAAGGTTTGTTTGAGGCCAAGAAGACCAATTCAGTGAGGAGCCAAAAGAATGCAGTTCAAATCAATTTAACCAGAATGGCTGAGTTGAATCAACCAGCAAGAGTTCAGAAAGAACTAGACAGCTGAGTTTATTCAGCAGTAATCTTCAGAGATGACTATTACATCTGGCACCCAATGATACTGGAGAAGAAAGCCAGCCAAAGTTGTGAAAAGCAGAGGACATCTGACAGAATCATCCCAGAGGACAGAAGATATCTGGCAGAAAGCTGCAGAGGAGAAATTCACTGGGGATTGTCCTCAGAGAAGCATCAGTTCTTCAAGTTAAGCTGGATACCCAAAGGAACTCAGGAGACTCCAAAGTGGTAGGAGCCTCAAGCGCATAGGAAGGAAAGATCTAGAAGCCTCTGAGACAGTGAATCACAGGAAGCCACCACAAAAGACAATTTTTATTATATAAAAAGACTTTTGCTGCATTAAAAGTTGAAAACTCCATTTCAAATTCTTTAAGACCAAGGATAGGACTTAGGGGATAAAATACTATTTAAAATTACATTTGCAGTATTTTGTGCAACTGTGACCACCGAAGTAAACCCATCTCTACTTTCAGTTGCAATCTTTATACTTTTTGTCTGAAAAAAAAGGTTGAAAAATGTAACAAGAAAAATTAGCTATGATAATACAAAACCTTTGAGACAAGAAAAAAAAAAGAAAGAAGAGAATAAGAAATGCTTAATTGTGAACTTATGGTACCTAATGAAATTAAGACTCAAGATAGACAAACCATTGAATCTATAATCATTATCTCAATGAAATTGAGAAAAAGTGACCACCTTCACGAACTTTCCAGTTATCTGGAAACAAATGCCAGATAATGGTGTAAATTCACAAAATGACCAACCAGTAAGGAATCCTGTTAAAGTAAAAGAACTTAAACATTTTAAAGAATCAGTAGTAACTTATTGAATGTACTCATCCCATGTGAGACAAATGTTAAATACCTGGAATACCCAAAACAGGTTTACCTCCAAAGGCAGTATAGATTTAGCAGAAGCTGCACTAGAAGCTGGTTCTCAATTACAATTGCTGACATGGTGATGAGAAGAAGCTGGAATTACAGAAAATCATAATAGGTCTAAAGGTGTTAATATAAAAAAAATCAATTGTTATTTGATAGTCAATTGCTTTTTTAAGACAACAGATGCAATGTGATGACTCTATTATTATACAATCGTACTTTAGGAGCTTTAAGAGCCTGGGATAAGATGAGGAACAAGAAAAAAAAATCCTATTTCATTAACAAAACTTATGCAAAGCCCCTGAGATAGTTTTGTTGACTTCCTACATAGATTACATACATAGTATCTACATAGATTACTACATAGTATCTTCTATAAACAGAGCAATTTCAGATCCAGATGTGAAACAGATATTAATTGAAATTTTAGCTTTTGAAATAGCAAATGCAGAGTGTAAGAAAAGTTTTTAGACCTTTAAAGCTTGATCAGCTCCCATGTGTGAATGACTTAGAACTACAGCTGATACTGATCTTAATGATTATTGAACAAGCAATGGTCCATAATCCTATATATAATAATGTCCACTGTTTTATCTGTGGGAGACAAGATCACTTGCAATGAGATTGTAGACAAGGTATTCCTAGAGACTTCCCTAGAAGACCTCAGCCTTCTGGGATTTGTAGAAGTTATGATAAGGGTAGGTAAGTGAGTGAGAAGCCTGGCTCACTGGTGTGAAGCTAGGCATGGAATGTGAGTGTCTAAATGTCTAGTTAAAGTATGGATTCATAAAGATCTAATTGTACCTTGATAAACAGAAAGGGGTGATAAGATTCGTTGAAAGACACTGGGTTGTAGAAAAACAAAACAAACAAACAAACAAAATGAAACCAAAAACCCTGCTGAATTAGATCAATCAATATATTTAAAAGATGTTTTTAACATCGGAATAGAAGTAATGAACAGTGTTACAAAGGGTTTTGTCCATGTATCTGTAGGTAATGAAAGACCATGGGTTCCATCAAAACTGATAAACATCTGATCTTAAGAACATAAGCTTCCACATGAACATCATGACTCAAGGAAAGAAGAAATGCAGAAAAGCAAAAACATAGATGATTCCTTCTGCATTGGAACAGCTCAACAAACTGGCTGAGAAAGGACAGATTGTTCATTAGATTTTTAGACTGGAAAGCCTTCAGGCTGAAATGAACATCCACAGAAGGTCAGATAATAAGTACTGCAGTTATGAAGGACCATAATATCAATGGATCATTACTGAGACTGTTACATTTGTGGGATTGGTAATTACTTCTGTTGTAAAAATTAAACTGTGTACAAATTTTAGCATAAACAGAAGGGTGTAGAGGACTTTTAATCCAGCAACATGGCTATTCTGGTAAGGAATCACATCCAAAGACCCTCTAGGTCTATACGATCAGGCTAGAATGCATATATACATCAGAGTACAGTGCATAACTTTAATCCATAAATGTTAGTTTATAGATGCAATCAGCCATGTTCATAAATGATGTCTAATTGAGGAACAAAGTGATGAATCAGAGAAAGATCTGACAGAATGTGTTGAAGATAGGATATATCCATGAGAAAGCAGAGGAAAAAGTGTCACATTAAGAGAGAAGTGCAGAGATAGAGAGGAGGCAGTTTTACCAAGACAGTTTTACAAAGACAGGTTGTAGATGAAGACAGAACAAGCTAAAGAATGAGAAGGAGGCAAAAGATTAGAACAGATTTCAAAGGTTTGTCTGAAGCCAAGAACAATTCAGTGAGGCACTGATTTTCCATAATAGTAGCTTCTTCTCATTACTAAGTCAACCATTTTAACTGAAAACCAGCTTCCATTATAACTGCTACTAAATATTGATCGGCAGATCATATGTTTGAATATTTGGTGCCTAGCTGTGAAACTATTTGAGAAGGTTTAGGAAGTGTGTTCTTGTAGGAAGTGGGAATAAGTTTTGAGTTTTCTTTTTTTTTTTATTTTTTAAATTGGGTATTATATTTATACTTCAGATTTTATCGCCTTACCCCACTTCCCCCCACCACCTAGAAACCTCCTATCCCCTCCCTCCTTCTCATGCTTCTATGAGGCTGTGCCCCCACCTACTCCACACCCCCACTCTCCCCTCCCCACCCTCACATTCCCCCTCACACACTCTGTGTTCATCCTTCATGGGACCAAGAATCTCCTCTCCCACCTATACCCAACAAGGCCATCCTCCTTCACATATACAGCTGGAGTTATGGGTCCCTCCCTATGTGCTCCCAGGCTGGTGGTTTAGACCCGGAGAGCTCTGGTTGATTGGTATTGTTGCTCTCCTCATGGGGTCACAAACCCTTTCTGCTCCTTCAGTCTTCTCTCTAATTTCTCCATTGGGAAACTCTTGATCATATCAGTGGTTAGCTGTGAGCATCGTCCTCTGAATGTGTCAGTTTCTGGCAGACCTCTAAGGAGACAGCTATATCATGTTCTTGTCAGCATGCACTTCCAGCCATCCACATCAGTGTCTAGCTTAGGTGACTGTACATGGGATGGATACCCAGGTGGAATGGTCTCCAGATGGCCCCTCCTTCAGTTTCTGTCCCACGTTTTGTTTCCATATTTGCTCCCTTGAGTATTTTTGTTACTCCTTCTAAGTAGGACTGAGGCATTACCACTTGGTCTTCCTTCTTCAAGGAATGGATACAAAAACTGTGGTGCATTTACACAATGGAGTATTACTCAGCTATTAAAAATAATGAATTCGAGAAATTCTTAGGTAAATGGATGTAACTAGAAATTATCATCCTGAGTGAGTTAACCCAATCTCAAAATCACACATGGTATGTACTCACTGATAAGCAGATGTTAGCCCAAAAGCATGGAATAGTGAAGACTCAACTCACAGACCACATGAAGCTCATAAAGTTTTGAGTTTTCAAAAGCCCAATTATTCCCAGTTAGCTGTCCCTGCATCATGCTTGTAGATCAGATATAAGTTTTCAGATAGTGCTCCAGTGCCAAGCCTGCTTGCATGTTGCCATGCTATTTACCATGATGACCAAGAACTTCTCTTAGTGAAAGGCAGTTTGAATCAGAGGAGTTTTGAGCCAGACTGGCTGAGTTGAACCAGAAAAAAAAAACCAACCAAACAAACAAAAACTAGAAATGATGAGCTTATTCAGCAGTGAGCCTCTTGAGATAACAATTATAACTGGCGAATAAAGTACCTTTATAATTGTCTAAGATATGGTTTACATTAGTTATCATTGTATAGGAATTTGCACAAACACATTTCACTGGGGCTCAGCTCCAGTTTCTTCCATGTCTACTCTGATGAGAATTGCAGGATCTGCATCCTATTCCTCTTGTCAGTTGCACTGTTATACTAAGGGTTGGTAAATAAATACTAAGGTTCCTAAGGTTTCTGGTTTCTAGTCCACATGGATTATCCCTATAGGAGCCTGCTAGCACAGGATCCTTTTTTTTTCTTGAGGAAATTCAGAAAATACTTTTGGGAATCAATCACTGGTGATGTTTTCTTCCTGGTGTTACTTATAGAAAGAGTCCTAAGAATTTGGAAACTAAGTAGATTTTCAAAACCTGGCAAATGTGTGGACATGGAGGCTCAATTAAAATGGCTTCCATCTGTTCATATGTTTGAATGCTTAGTAATCAAAGAACGGTATCACTTGGAATGGATTAGGGGATATTGCCTTCTTGGAGGAAGTGTGGATTTGTTGAAGGAAATGTGTCATTGAGTGGTGGAAACTAATGTTTCCAAGGCTCTTGCCAGACTCCCTGGCTCTCTCTTCCTGCTGCCTATGGTTCTGGATATAGGACTCTCAAATACTTCTGTGGTACCATGTGTGCCCACATGCTGCCTTTCTTCCCACCATGCTGATAAGGGACTAAACCACTGAAACTCTAAGGCAGCCCCCATTTAAATGCTTTCATTTATAAGAGTTGCTATGGTAATAACACTTCATCAAAGTAAAAGAACACTCTCTCTCTCTCTCTATGTATGTATGTATCTCTCTCTCTCTCTCTCTCTCTCTCTCTCTCTCTCTGTGTGTGTGTGTGTGTGTGTGTGTGTGTGTGTGTGTGTGTGTGTGTCTGTGTAAACAGAGATAAGTTGGCTAATGGTCAATGCTATGTTATTCCATGCATCTGTTCATTTTAACCGAGCCTTTCTCATAAAACAAAACATAAAGTCCTTTGCAAACATCAATGGCATTTTTGGCAATGCAAGCAACAGGTGACCTGAGGTAGATTTTCAGAGATGATAGAGAGCCTAAAATGGTAGCCATTGCATGAAAGACCCTTGAAACATGCATCCAACAAACAGGTAATTATATACAAGTCAAAACCTTTATATTTTCTAGGTTGCATCAGTCTCTGACATGCTGATTGTATGTCTATGAAGATGCCTGTTCTTTTCATTTATGAGAATGGTCCCCATAGGTTCATATGTCTGAATATTTGGTTTCTAGTTGGCGGAACTGTTTGAGGAGGTTTAGAAAGTCTGTCCTTATAGGAAGTGTGTCACTGAGAGCAGGTTTTGCGTTTTCAAAATTTGTCTTGTACACCAATCATTCCCAGTGAGCTCTCTGTGCATCATGCTTATGGATCAGATGTCAGCTTCCAGCTAGAATTTCAGTGTCATGCCTCCTTAAATGTTGCCATTATGCTCACCATAATAATCATGAGTTTACCCTCTGAAACTAGAGGCAAGCTCCAATAAACTCTTTCTTTATGAGTTGCTTTGATTATGTTATCATTTCACAAGAATAGAAAAGTAACTATGGCTGAGGCAGTGGTACCTCACACCTTTAATCTCAGCACTGGGTTATAGGAACAAGCCACAGTGGTCCAGTTCTTGTAGCTCCACATTGGTTGAGCCATATGTTAGAAAAAAGCTGCAGTGGACCAGCAGCTGGGTCACAGGGAGGTCCTCCATGACGGTTGCATGGGGGGCCCCAACAGACATGAGGGAGTCCATGAGGGAGTTTCCAAGAGTTTATTGTTCATGGTGAATTTAGATGGTCTGGGTGCACCTCCCTCCCCCCATACCCCCACTCCCTTTCCCCCCCAACCCCCCCCTTGAAACTCAAGACAGAAAGACAGACCTGAGTTAAATGGGAGGGAGAAAAGGGGTGGGGCTGGGGAAAAATGCTTAATTGGCTTAATTGAGATACCTTCAGGTATCTCATTAGTATGTAAATCTCTCTAGGGCATGAGGCCTATAGTCATGCCCTCTACCTGTGCTCTTTGGGTGGGGCTGCATTGCCCTGAATGTGACTGAATAGTGTAGGTCAATGGAGTTACACTCCACTTGTTAGGAGCCTGGATTCTGGGACCTGGCAGAATAAATACCCGTCCCTCATAGGCAATAGACACCTGTTGGGTCTCTGGTCTATTTCCAGCCAGTGCTTTGACCAAAACCAAGATCCCTTTCACGGCCCTACACTGGAGAGACAAAGACAGGTTGAATCTCTGTGAGTTTAAGGCCTCCCTGGTTTACAAAACAAGTTCCATGACAGCTAGAGATACACAGAGAAACCCTACCTCAAAAACAAACAAACGAACAACAAAAAGAATGGGAAAAAAAGAAAGAAAAGAAAAGAAAATTAAGAAAATTACCATATCCTAATCCTGAGACTGTCATCTTTCATGACAAAATTGACCTTTATATGCAGTTAAGATTATCCCAAGTGACTTGGATGATTAAACAACATGACAAGGTTCTTATAATGAGAGAGGTAGGTTGGTCAAAGATATAGATGCAGAGGTTGATGTGATGAAAAGGAAGGTACCTAAACTAAGAATGCACAAGGCCTCTAGAATTTGGAAAGCCAGGCAAAAGGATCTCCCCCAGTCTCTGCAGAGGCAAAGCATTCTGTCTGATAACTTGATTTGAAAACTTCTCAATTCCAGAACTATTAATCCATGATTTTTTCTCTTTTTTAAAGTTACTGCATTTGTGGTCACATATTAGTTACAGCAGCAGAAAGAAAACAGCAAATCTTCTGAGTTACTTTGTCATGAATTATGCTCCATTGCTGTGTTTTATTAAATCTTCCTTTCTACCCACCTTTCCATAACCCTACTGTTCCTTTTGCTTCCTGACAAGTAAAGAAAAATAACGTTAAAGTTAGCTTTGGAAACTAATTTTCCTAAGACTCATACTACAGAACTAAGAACAAAAGTTTATATGAATTAAATTGAGCCAATTTTAATGGAGCCAAGCACGAATTGCAATTTGGGAAGCTCTTGAAACCAGAAAATATCCAGAGAAACTTTAGTCTGCTATGCATCTGGCAAATATTTATAGATAGAAAATGGAAATGATGTTGAGATGTACTCCCATTGGTTACAACTTGATGTTTGCCTTATTGAACTCAGTTTACACATTTGGCTGTGTCTGAACAAAGCTCAATTCCTGTGATTGGCTGACACTGAGCTTCTGCTACAAGGATATACTCCTGAATTAGGCTTTCATCTAGTTTACTTCTAAACTAGGTTGCAGTTCTTTATTTAAAGCACCAATACGGTAGCCTTCATAGATCAAATTTAGCTTAATTTCACAGAAATTAAGCTAAATTCCTATTCCTATCGAAAGGATCTGTGTGCTAATAACTGAAAAAAATCTCACAAGCTGAAAATTTATACACACACATGAAGACATACATACAGTACATAGAACCTGTAGACATAAAAGTATAAATTTTATGTAAAATATACTTTAAAAATAATTTTTTGTATTTTCAGTTTTATTTATCTATTTGTAAGTTTTATTTTATTTACAATCCAGCTGTTGCCTCCCCAGTTTCCCCTCCCACAAATTCCTCATCTCCCTCTCTCTGAGGGGATGCTCCCCCCTTAGATACAATATGCTTTATATTACTGATAATTACTGTTTTATATTACTGTATATTCGTATATAATTTGAGCTTTTGATTTTATCTATTACTAAATTCTCATCATCCCAAACAGTAAATTTGTTGAACAATAAAAAATTAACATGAACAAAAATGCAGTATGTTACTTTCTGTTTACCTGAATTAAAAGATTTGATAATTTCTAACATTGTATTCACTAGTTAAATCTAGCATTTGACCACTCCCCACCCCAAATACACACAGACACCTCTCTAGCTTTCTTTCTGTGTTAGTAAACAGGAAATCAATACCAGCTTTCTTCCTTAATTATTTTTTAACTTAACTTTTGGGCCAGGGTCTTTAACTAAACACAGAACCTATAGATTCATCTAGACCAGCGGTTCTCCATCTTTCTAATACTGTGACCCATTAATACTTCCTCATGTTGTGGTGTCCTCCCTATCATAAGATTGTTTATGTTGCTACTTAATAACTCTAATTTTGCTACAGTTATGAATTGTAAATATCTCTGTTTTTCTAATGGTCTTAGGTAACCCCTATGAAGAGGTCCTTTGACTTCCTAGGGGTCACGACTTACAAGTTGAAAACCATTGGTTCTCTTGTCTCTGGTCAGAAAACAAGCAACCACTAGAGATTGTGATTGAATCCCTGGGATTGGAGGTGTGAATGCGCAATGCTCTGTGCAACATTTTATGTCGGTCTGGGCATCTGACTCAGGTGCTCATGCTTCAGCAACAAGTATTTTACCAATGAATCTAAATTCCTGGCCCTCTTTTTTTTTTCTTTAATGAAAAATCATAACTAATAAGTACTATTTAATAATATGGTTCTGGGGGAGTTATTTACTTATTTCAGCTGTAGACATATTGGTGACAACCGTAAACTTTGTTGTAATAATCAAGGCAGAGTATAAAATCATATTGATGAATGCAAGATGAGTCATTTCTTCTATCAATGTGTCAAAGCTGTGGCTCATAAGAAAACCAGATAAGATAGAGAAAATCTGCACTTTTACATGGAGGAAGAGATTAAAAATCCCATATGGAACATATTATAAAAAAATTGATATAGATCAAGATCATTTTATCTGAAACTTTAGGGTATATAGAATGTTTGTTGTCTTGAAAACACAGCTGGAAACCCCATTCCCAGATGGAAGATACTAAACTAACATAGCCCTCCCTGACAAATTAACATTTATTATTGATTTTTAAATGGCACAAAGAAAGGATTTTCAACTGAAACATTAATCTCTTTATTATTTCTTTTACTTTTTAAAATTAAAATATAGTTACATGATTTCTCACTTCCATTTCCTTTCTTCAACCTCCCTCCAAACACTCTCATGTACCCTTTTTTGAACTTTTTCAAATTTATGGCCTCTTATTTCATTGATTATTGTGACATGAGCTCTACACAGAGACACACACAGACATTCAATAATATATGAGTACTTTTATTTAGTCTTTATAATGTCACTTTTATATGTTTCCAGTGATAATCATTTGTATTATGTGATCAACTTGCTCTTCCCTAAGACAGGTTGTTTTCTTCTGTTCTCAGCACTTCTTAGTTTCCTAAATATTTTTGTGTAGGTTTAAGGGCTCTTAATCTTTCCCTGTTCTTTTCTTTTTATCACAGTGATCCATGAGCCTTAAATGAAGGCATTGTATTGTAAATGTTATCTTATATGAATGGGTTCCACAACTCTGCATTTTGATTGTTTATGATGTTCTGTAATGATTTCCATCTGCTGCAAAGAGAAGTTCCCTCAATGAGGGTGAGAGCTACACTTATTTGTGCATATAAGGACCAACATTTAGAGTGTAGTTAGGGGTAGTCTTGGATTAATAAAGTGATAGTTGTAAGTTCTTCTTCAACATATTAGACTTTACTAGCCCTGGGTAGTTGTGCAAATTACTGGTACCAGGCATGATTTTACTATTGTTGGAATAGTCTTAAACCAAATTAGAGACCTGTTGGTTACTATTATGGTATGTGTGCCATTACTGAATCCTTAGGGTTATTGTGACATGTTAATCATTGTGACTCATAGGCAGAAATAGCTAGGTAGAGTTGTTAATTGCTTCACTCCTCTGGAAGCTTGCATAGCATTTTCTAGTATTAGAAAAAGTTAGTCTTCAGGGAGGAGCTTTCCAGTTTGGAGGCATCTGGGCCCTTTGTATTGAAGTGCAGGGTGTCTTCAGTTTACTGTCCATATCTAGGGGGAAACTAAGGGCAATAACTATAGCCAGTAGTATATTGGGAGTCTCTTTAACCATTCTAACCAACTCAAAAGAGGTATTCTCATATATGATATTGAGATCTTATGTTGGATAGATTTTGGTGTTTGGTAGAGAACATTGTCAGCCTACATCAGAAAATTTAATTTAGATAATGTATGCAACTTAAAGAAAGATAGTCAATAGAATGATTCCTTATGAATTTCCAGATATCCCTACTATTATTTTACCTTCTTCTGATTTTTATGTTCTTTTCCCTCCCTATTTATAGTGTCTATCATTTTTTTTTCCATTTCTCCCATCAGATAACTTGCAGTCCCCTAGAAAGTTAAAATACAGAATGCAAAACCATGTAGAATAATTTCCAGCCTTGAGGAACTACATGTGATAAATTTAACTTGAAGAAGTTTCATAACTCTCCATAAAGCTCCATCTTTAAAGAAGCAACAGATAAAAAGTAAGTTAAAAAATGGTAATAACCAGATACACAGAAAGGATGAACTGAGAAAATATTTATTATTATACAATGTGAATCATAAAATCTGATGAAATGTACTTGATTGTTGAGAGCCGCACTAGTCCCTGTTTGGGCATCAAAAATGTCTCGGCCCGAGCAAAATGTTGAGGCCTGGGCCGACCCACGTTTGGGTGGCCACTGTATCCCGGCCCAAGAACGGACTTGAAGAATGCAGACCAGACAGAATGTAATTCAATCCCGTTTATTCTTCAGTCTAAGTCCTAAGTCTTGAGTTCCTAGTGCCTAGTCCCTAGTCCCTAGTGCCTCCAAGTTCCAAGTTACTTCTTCCAAGTTCTCTTCCAAGTGCCTGCTACCTGTCTTCTCTCTGCTGTGTCTGGTTCTCTGTTCTGTTCTGCCTTTTCCTTTTATATGTCTCACTTCTAAGCCATGACTTTTGGTCACACCTTTAACCATGCCCTTAGGTCTTGTCTCTAAATCTTATCTCTAAATTACACTCTTAAATCACACACCTTTAATCTCACACACCTTTAATCTCATGGCACCTTTAATCTCAAGGTATCTAAACCAAGATTATTGGAGTGTGCTCAGCTGTTGTAGGCTATTGTAATCCAAGTCACATGTCAGGGTATATGGCTCAAGATGGCTGCAAAGCTGATAGCCGCTTTCTGCTAAAAGTCGGCCCCCAACACTTGATAACCTTACCATAAAAACTACTATTATTAGGTACTGGATTAAAATATGCATGTGCTTAGTGTTTTCAGCTACATACTGTCCTGTGATTTATGAAGGACTAAGGTTATTACACATGCTGAATATAAGCTCTACCACTGAACTATACTCTTAATCTTCATAATGATTCTTAGGAATCAAAAACACACAAATTCAATTGTCTTGCAGTAGGTAACCAGCAAAACAATAGTCTATTTTTCTCTCAGCACTTTCCAAATTAGTGAGATCATGATGATTTTGTTATATGTCAACACATAACTTAATGTTCTTGTGCAGTCTGTTGAGAGAAAAGATAAAGACCTACGTAGGCTCCCAATACTTTGCTACTTCAGGGACAGAGAACATCCACAGGGCACACAATTCCAAGTTCCTTATTGGCTACCAGTATCCAGACTTCTTTTCAACCTGGCAGCAGTCAAAGAAGCCCTGGACAGAGCAAAGAGAGAGACAGAATAAGAATAGCCACAAAAACACTGAGCCTCTGGAGTCATCCTTCAGAGAATATCCTTGGAGAATAAAGGATAGGCTACTCTACTCATTATTATGGAATTGTATATAGAAAGAAACATATGAAGCAAGGATCTTACCTCTGATTAAAGAAATGAAAAAAGGGGAATAAAATATAGTTTGAGTTATGAGTCATCGCTAGATGCTAGGTTGATAATTTTATGTATTTTTGTTGAGGTTCATTCATGGTCATTACTGAAATCATAGTAAGTGTTTAAATGGAGAAAGCCTACACAAAGAATGTCAGCACAGTGGTTGTGAATGCAAAGAAAAATGATTTGCATTTTTGCAGAAATATAATTATTGCATTTTACTTGAAAAGAAACAGACAAGAGAAAGATGTAGGTCAGAGAAGAATTGACTTAGTCTAACAAGGAGCATCATAAATAAAACAATCCTGGCTAGGATCAAATCACTCTGTGTGTGTGTGTGTGTGTGTGTGTGTGTGTGTGTGTGTTTATAAAAATATCACACCAAAACACACTGGATTATACAATTAATGTAGTTTTGAAAAGAAAAAGAAATAGTACAGGACTTGGAATTGGTAGTGCTGATAGACATACCAATTCATCTTTAGTTGGCAGTAAAGCACCAGGCCACATAAGATAAATCCTCAGACTCCCAATGTTTTAATCTGTTGTACATGGGGAGCTTTTAAAACATACCTCATAATTCTCAGAAGGAGATGTGCTCATCAAAGGGGAACCAGCTGTCATTTCCCACATAAGACATAACAACAACCTGCTATGAAGACATTAATAATTCACTTAGCTAAACCCTGAAGATGCTTTTATAAGAAACAATGGTTTTATTAACATGTAATATTGTTGGTAATCTATAATTCATAAATCTTACTTGATTTATAAATGCCATAAGTTTTAATTAAGTGCTACCATTTCTCCCATTCCTATTTTTCACTATCTGTTGTTTTCCCTAGGTAGAGTTTTATTAGAAAAATATACAAAATCCTAGTCCTTTACAACTCCTGGAATCATACTAAATTCTACTCCCTGACTACTCCTAATGTACAAAGTGTGGGCTGGCAATGTCTTCAAAGAACTTGTAAGAATTATCAATTTGTGGGCTCAAATGCAAACCTAGTGCACCAGACTATGTAGGAGTCCCAGGAGATTCCTTTAACAAAACTTATCTGAGTCACACTACTACCTAGAGTCTAATTATTTGGGCTGGTAAGTTGTCAATTATCATATTCTGTATACTCTATTGGCCATAGTAATAGAACATTATAATAAGGACCACCAAATCTAGAAAGGATCACATTCATTGTCTAGAGAAGACGATAAAGTCTGTGTACCTGAAACAGGGTAATACTGTGTCCAAAATCACATGTTCACATTCTTATTGAGGGAGGAAGTGAACTCAATCTGATGCTTTGAATACTGGTTGTTTCCAATTTTACCTGATGTTAACAGAAACATAATTTAAATATTTCCATTTTCACTTACTGGGCAACAGAAAAGTTAGTTATAAGATCCCTGGGTCACACTTTGTCTTTAGACTCTCCAGTCCCATGTGTGTAGCCATATTTATAAGAGAAAAAAAAGTATCAACTCATTGCTTGAGATCAAGGCCATCTGTGTTGCTGGAATGATGGCTTAGTTGCTTCTTGACCATGTGCCTCTGGTATCATCATTTTGGAAACAGAGATGATTAATCTTCATAGAGAACTTTGATAGTCTCAGCTGAAAAATTTTTGAGAATCACAAAGCATTACAAGACCCTACATGCTTAAAACTTATACCATTCTGTGTAATTTCTGTATCTAGAAATAGAAATGTACTTAGTGGCTTCTGTGTTCCATATCCTACATCACTCAGTAGCTTAGTTCCCTCGACAGAGTCCAAATCACTTTGTAACTTATGATCACTGAGTGTGTGAATCTCTTTAAAAGGAATAATCAGGACAGAAAGAAATAGGTTAAGAGTTTTGGACTTGACCTCCAGCTTCTCCATTTACTAGTTATTTCTAAGGAATCCACTGTTCCAACTCTCTGACCTCTGCTCCATCTTCTTAAATGGCCATCATATAACAAAGGCACAGAATTATACCTCATCCCATGCTCTTTTGTACATTTTATTGGATGTTTTCTTTATTTACATTTCAAATGTTATATCTTTTCCAGGTCTCCCTTCGGGAATGCCCTATCCCATCAGCCCCTCCCCTTCCCTCTGCCTTGGTGGTTTTTTTTTTTTTTCTTTTTCTTTTTTTTTTGCTATCAGTTGTTGTGTATGATTAACATTACTCATTGACAGCAATCATTGTTTTCTTCCCCTCTTCTAAAACAAATGTTTTCTTAGTTCCCACAAGACCTAAAACCTGTGAAGCAGCCCATCAACATGGTCAGTGTTCTGTAGTCATTACAGCTAACCTTGGAGTTGAAGTATACACTAATACCTGAGTACAGAAGGATAAGTCTCAGGTTGACCAACACAGAAGGTACCTTTCTTATTATGTGGTTGTAAGTCGTGCCTACAAGAGTAATTAATTATAGGCTAAACCAATCAACTCAAGTTACCAAGAATAAACTGTTGAACATAGTCAGTGATTCCACACTAAACATGCGGATGAAGCCACACCCGAATGTGTTTCATTGCTGTGCTTCTCAGTGGTTTTAGCCTATTTTCTTTTCTTTTTTATTTATCTTATTTGAATGTGCCTTTTCTATGCTATGAAGTCTACTTTTATGAGCTAATATACATATTATATTCACAACAATTTTTTTCTTAGCTACCCAAGTTGACTAATGATTTTCCAGATATTATTTATATTTTGACTTAATGGTTCAATTGCCATTGTATTTGAAGCTGACTTCTTAGAATACTGACTTAAAATAAGAAGATGTTCTGTAAAATGGGAAATCCTAAACAAATCTAAAATGTTATTTTTAGATAATAATGAGTCAGGAAAGAAAGTGACTTTATCTTATATTATTTGGCATCAATAAACTAATGGTCCCCCAGACCTTCCACTTCAAATACTTAGTAAATGCATCCATTTAATTTATCTTCATTTTACCTGCCTAGGACATTTGTTACTTTGCCAAGATTCACTTCTACTAATATAGAGACCCATAGGTGGACAAATATGCAGAGACTGAGAGATTTTGGAACACTCAGTCCTAAAGGGGATGGCTTCATTAAACCTTTCCTTCAGGACTCAGAGCGTCATGATAAAGAGAAGGTGGAAAGACTGTAATGGTGAGACTGGTAGATGAGTCTAAGAAAACAATTTCCTACAGACACAGCAGAACTGATGTACAGATGAAGTTACAGAGAGTATCACAGCAATACAGGGCTACACTGCTTCAAGCCACAGACTGAGTCTCAGAGCTAAAAGAAGTGAACACAGGCTCTTACCACTAATCAAGACAAAGGTCACTTGCAAGGGAAAAAAAAATAATGTTCTACAAAAATGTCTCACTAAGTATGTCAATTACACTTCAGGGTGGGTCCCATTCAGAGAAATAAATGGCCAACATAAAATAAAATCAATGTATTTTTTGCAGATATTTTCTCAAATTAATTTGTTTAGACATTTCTTTGTCTTTTTTGTCTTTTGCTTGTATATTTTTGCTTTAGTTTTTGTGCTTCTATGTGTGTTTCTTGGTCTTGTTTTTTTCTTGTGGGTTTTTTGTTGTTTCTATGTGTTCATTTGCTATTTGTTTGTTTATTTGTTTCTTTATTTAAAATTATTATTACTTTTATTTATTTTTTTACAATACAGTCATGGCCCCTTGATGGTCTGCCTTTCTATAATTTCTTACTGCGGACCTCTTTCCTCCATCTCCAAAAAGATGCCCAGCCCCACTTGACTGGCCTCTCCACTTCCTGGAGCTTCAATTCTCTCTAGAGCTAGGTACATTTTCTCCCACTGAGGCCAGACCAAGCAGTCCTCTTCTAGATATGTGTCAGGGCCTCTGACTATCTATCTCCTGTATGCTGCTGGGTTGATAGCTTAGTGTTTGAGATATCTAAGGGGTCCAGGTTAGTTGAGACTGCTGGTCTTCTTATGGGGTTGCCCTCATGCTCAGCTTTAGACTGGTAAAACCACTCTGGAAATCAATCTGGAGCTTCTTCAGAAAAATAGAAATAGATCTTACTGAAGACCCAGCTATACTACTCTTGGGCATATACCCAAAATTTGCCCTACCACACATGGTCACGTGCTCTACTATGTTCCTAGGGGACTTATCTGTGATAGGCAGAAGCTGGGAACTACCCAGATGTTCTACAATAGAAGAATGAATACTAAAAATGTGGTTCATTTACATAATGAACTACTATTCACCTATTAAGAATGAGGACATTATGAGTTTTGCAGACAAATGGATGGAACTTGAAAATATCATCCTTAGTGACATAACTCAGACCTAAAATGTTATGCATGGTATGTACTCACTAATAAGTGGATATTAGCCAAAAATGTACATAATACTTTAAATAAAATCCACAGAACTCAAGAAGGTTAACAAGCAGAAGGGCCCAAGTGAGAATGTTTCAATCCCACTTGGAAGGGAGAAGAAAACAATCACAGGAGGCAGAGGAAGGGAGGGACTGATGTGAGAGTGTGGATGGGGAGGGGAAAAGGAGAACATGATTAGGTATGTGAGGGGAGAGACAGGAGAGAAGCCCTGATAGCCAGGAGAACTGACAAAAATATGCAACCTCAGGAGGTGGGAGGTGAGGGTACCCTCTAGAAAGCAACAGAGACCTGGGAGGTAAGAGATTCTCAGGACTCAAAGGGAGGGATCTTAGATGAAATGCCCAACAATGAGGAGAGGAAACTTGTAGAGTACACCTCCAGAAAAAGACAGGGCATCAAGTGGGGGTATGGGATTGACATCCTACAGTCAAAGACTCTGACCCAGAATTTTTCCTGTCTAAAAGAATTGAAGGGACAAAAATGGAGAAGAGACTCTGGGAAAGGCGTTCCAGTGACAGGCCCAAATTAGGATCCAGCTCAAGGGGAAGCTTCAAAGCCTGAGACCTTCAATGGTGCTATGGTGTGCTTACAGACAGGACCCTAGCATGACTGTACCCTGAGAGGCCAAAAAAGGAGCTGACAGAGACAGATGCAGATAATTAAACACTGGACCGAAGTCCGGAACCTCTGTGGTCTTTATTTGTTTTTTAAGGAAAGAATGATAGGACATGGAGTTCAATGGGTAAGAAAGTAGAGAAGACTAAGAAGGAGATGAGGGAGGTGGAAATCATGACCAGACTATATTGTATTAATAATTTTTCAAGAAAAAAAAAAGATTCACTTCTAGGATTGGTTCCAATTTTATTGGCATGTAAGTTGTGGAAAAATTCTCATTTTCTTAAGCACAAATGAGTTATAATAATTCTTGTATTGACTAGAACTCACTTAAAAACACCTATATCTAAGCCATATTAAAAGGAGGCCAAAGTTCAATTATAAATAAAATTATCATTAGAGTCTTACAGGTCTTGTCAATTGTCTCTTTGTGAACTGCTTTTCTTTTCTCTTTAAATTGTTTCAACAGGACAAGAGTTGGGTTCCAGTCAGATAATTGTTGCCCTCATTAGGAACGATCTTTGTTTGGCTCTAAAAATCAATCATACTCTTATAAATTCTAACACTTGAATATAAAAATGTGATTTGATAGTAAAGGTAAGTTAATATTTCATGGAATTATAAGACATAGAAATGGAAAAAATGACAATGATTAAACTCAAGATCTTGTTTGTATGATCATTATATGCCCTGTAGAAGAAAATCCAAAAACCTACTATGAGCTCATCTTCCAATCGAAACTAGATAAATAAGGGCGACAAACAAACCAAAATTGGAAAGAAGTGAAGATGGTGGGTTAGTCTAGTGGAGAGATATTCCATTCTTCCACCATCTAATCCACTACAAACCAGCATTATAAAATAACATATGGAACAAAAGAGCCACAGAAAGTTCCTGATCATACTTTATAGCTCTGGAGTCAGAAATACATAAATTTGAATACATATATATGTAATATATGTATTTGATTCCGTCTTGATATGTTACATAGGATATTTTATTAAGTGAAGTCTAAGGGCCACCTCTGTTTTTACTCTTGCCCTCCAATCAAGTCTATTCTCCAAATCTGTCATTTTGTCCCTGTTCCATCAGCCATATGCTCACACTTCTTTTTAAAGTGTTTTCTGGGTGCAGTCTTCTCCACATAGGCAAGCTATTGATTTGAACTTGTAGGCTCCTGGAAGACATTTCTGATCAGTGTCAAAAATTTGTAACTTGGTCCCTCTCTTCCCCTGTATACTGTTCTGAATTTTCTTTAGTCCGTAACTCCTCTTACGACTCTATAGGATCTTAAGATAGAAATGCTTCTCCATCTATGTAGGGTAGATAAAAGGCCACTGTATCTTCACAGTATCATAGTTGAAAATCTATTGAACACGTCTAGCTTACTGCACATCACAGATCAATAATAAAGTCCACTGTAGAAGGTCACCTATTTCTCTACTAAGGTTGATGATGGCAAGTGGAAATGCGCAGTAATTTCTCCTGATTTATGGAGAAGATATTAAGAAGGAGAAAAATGCCCAGAATCCTACAGAATATTTCATTTGGTTATTTGATTTTTGTATTATTTCCCACTGTAAATAGTAATTTATATAAATGACAACTTCTCCAATGAGTCTAGTAATTTTTCCCTAAATTATTATTTGTCAGTTCCATTATTATAGTCAGCCAACAGGATTTATCTCTATACATTCTGACTGATTCCTACCTGGGCTTGTTTTCAAGGGCAAGCACGAATGCATAATAAAGACTAGGGAGTGATTACTGTGTATTTAAAGATATATCTCAAAGGTTAGGTTTGTCCACTGTACTCACAGTTTTATTTCTGATATATCATACATAGTACAAGAGCAGAAGAATTAAGGGAAGTTTAGTAAAATTCATTTGAAGCTCTATTAAGAGAGTGTGAGAGCTCTTTCTACTTACTGTTACTCCATTAACCATCTCATTATCATTAGTTCTCTGTCAGTTTTTACAATTTTCTTTTTATCCAATACCACTTCATTCTCTGACCCAACAAATGCAATTTTGACCTCATTAGCCTTCTCCATGTTAGCACTGGAATAATAATACGGTGAAACAAATCATCATCTACACACTGAACATGACAGTCACTTAACTTAGGTAGTTGTGATTGCCATGGTCATAGGGCACATACTTGTAAGTCAGGTCAACCAATCCATGGTAGAAACCTAGAGTCTGTATAAAGGTATAATAGTGAGCAAAGAAATATAGATCCCATTAGAGATAGGAAAGGAATTAGAAATAAATGTTCTTTGATGTAATGAGAAAAACTTAGAGATGATATGGCCTTAAACAGGTGGTTATTGAAATATAGAGAATAAGGTAGTTTTATGAGCAGTGATGAATATTTTTAAGTGAATCTTTTATAAAGCTGAAGGCAGCAAATGTAACATAGGAAGCCCCAATATGTGTGAACATCTAACAAGTAAAGTATATATCTTATATAATATCCTAAAATTCTTATGTATAACTCTTTGTTCTTTATTGAAAATTAAATTGGGTGCTGTATTTTTCCCAGGTGTCTTTTTCCTTAGACATGTCTGGTGGTTTTTAAGACTTGGTTCACTATATGTTCATAGATATCAGTGTAAGAACATAATACTCTCACTCTCTAGGACCACTCAGGAGATGTAATCAAATACTATGTTATTAGTATTCCAACAGTTGTCAGATTTTTTTGGAAAGAGAAAAATATATAATTGTAAAATGGTATTTTTAAATTTCCATAACTACAAGACATTCAGGGCTGTTATTAAGTAGTATTCATGAGAAATAGGTCAAAGGAATATTTCCCTGGAGGTCCAGTTAACACAGAAAAGAACCATTATATTTATCACTCAAAAGAAACATTATAACTTGTATGACATTCTTTTTCAGATGATAAACTGAAGACTTCCTGTAGTTAAGGGACTTGCCAAAGGTCACACAGTAAGTGACATCGTTTCTGGGATATTCACTATGTTAAGTCAAACACACACACACACACACACACACACACACACACACACACACACCTTATCATAAATTCTGACCCAAATTCAGAAAGGTAGTGATGCCAACTTCATAGATAAAACGAGTTTCAGAGAACATACTTAGCATTCTTTGAGGCAACAGGGTAAAAGAGAGTAATAGTGAGAGTTGTCTAAGCCTAGACGATTTAATTTCTTCCTCTTTTAATGTCTTCCCCAATCCTCTCTCCCTCTCTCTCTTCTTCCCTCTTCCTCTGTTCTCTCTCTCTCCCTTTCACACACACACACACACACACACACACACACACACACACACTCTAGAGAAAGATACAGAGACAGAGACAAATAGAGACAGAAACAAACAGCAGGAGACAAAGACACACATGCACAGAGTGAGATGCAAAAAGTTATATATAAAGAGAACAAAGAAAACATACAACCTTGTTGTAGAAAAAAATCATCTTGTGTATTCTATGGATGTATGACCTGTCAATTAAAAAGCCTATGGCCTATGGCTTAGGTAGAAAGTAGAATGTGGGACATGGGAATGAGAAAGAATTCATGCAGAAAAGGAGGCAGGGAGATTAGCCAGGAAGATGTGACTAGCCAGGTGCATGGTATGTGAGCACAGGTAACTATCCACGTGGCAGAATGTAGGCTAAAATAAATGGGATATTTTAAGTTGTATCTCATCAGAGAAGAGCCTAGGGATATGGCCAAGGTGTTTGTAAATATATTATGAGTCTGAGTTTTATTTCTGGGAGCATGTGGCTAAGAGAAAGAATTGGAACTAACTTCTACAAAATGGTGCCTAATATGGGGCCAATTAGAACCCAAGCTCTAAGCTTTAAAAGACCTGAGTGAAAAGCAGGAAATAATCAAGCTAGCTAGACATGAGGCCTGGTGTCAAAAACAAAACAAAAACAAGAATAAGAACAAAAACAAGAGCAAAAACAAAACACAAAACCCACAGACTAAAGCCAACACTTTCCAAAACAAAACAAGTCAAATGATAGCTGGGAGGGAGAGTTCTTAGCCAATCAGGAGCCTACAGAGAGATAGTATTATAGTAGGCTTTTTAAAGAAGCCTCTACTAAATTTGAAAACAAAACACAAAAGTTGGAACTTTTCCCAAGGGCAGAGCACAGTGGCTGCCAGCCCAAGGTAGGGGTAGTGGTGAGGGGGGTTATGGAGGAGGGACCAGGCTTCATTTACACACAGGCAGCCAATACAACAATGAATGTCAAAACCTGTGGAGACTTTCCAGAGACCACAACTCCTAGATAAGTTACTTCAGGCTTTCCCAAACATGGCACTGCAGGTAGGCACAATCCTGCCCTATGGAATCTAATATTCTGAGTATAAGACCCTAGATTGTCTCATGTGGTGGAAGGCCAAAATATCTCTCCTTGTAAACAAAGGGATGTAGGCCAGGTATAGCACAGTTTCTAACCTACACAACAGCAGAAGCAGAAAAAGAAACCAGACAGATCTGTAAATCCTGGTACACATTAATCTTAAATTTATATTAAAAAGGTGAGTATGAGTATATTTATAAGATATGGTTATAATTTTTACATTATAATTTCAAATTGAAGGCTAATATTTTCTGTTGCCAAAAAAATATTTTGCCCTAGGAAAGATATATTTTACTAGCCAATATAAAAACCCAAAATTAGAATTGGGCAGAACTGTTTTGCCTTTATCAAAAAAAGAAAGAGAGAGAGAGAGAGAGTTAGAGACAGAGAGACTGAGAGAGAGAAGAAAAGCTATGCTCATGAGACCTAACACTGGGCATAGTTTCATGCCACTCTGAGCAGCCAGCCTTAGAATATGGGGCTGCCACAGAATATGACAGGTTGTGAGAGCTAATTTAAAAATGGGTGTCAGGCTTGTATGAGCTACCAGTCTCTATAAGCGTGGGATTTCATGGGAGAACATGGGAGAACTGATGATTGATTGGCCTGACTAATGGCACACGGCCCAAGCCATAAAAATTCAGTGGATGTGGCTTAGAAATATACATATACAATTAATAGAAGGGAATTTGAATAAAGTTAAATATATAGAAAAATATTAATTTAATTATAAATTAAAGAGAAGGAGTACATAGATATATGCAAACAGATATTAATCTCCAAAGAAGGGGGAAAATGTGAATTAATGTAAATATCTTCAAGGATACACAGATACATAAATACATTTAAGCCTTTGATACAAATACTTGGGAGAAAGGTCAAGGATAGGTAGGTTCCTTGTAAGTCTGAGGCCAGCCTAATCTACAGAACAAATTCAGGTCCGTTGAGAACTGCACTACCCCACATTTGGGGGCCCACAATGTCTCAGACCATTCTGTCAATGTTGGAACCCGCACTACCAAAAGCCTTGGGGACTAACTTGTTAGCCCGCACTGCCCCAAACTGCTCCAGTCTGCGGGTTTGGGTTCAGCAAGAGAGAGAATGAGGACAGACTCTCCAGGAATGGAGACCAGACAGAGTGTGATTCAATCCCGTTTAGTCTTCAGTCTCTCTTCTCTTCTCCAAGTTCCAAGTCTTGAGTCCCTACTTCCCTAGTCCCTAGTGCCTCCAAGTTCCAAGTTACTTCTTCCAAGTGCTAAGTGCCTAATGTCTAATTCCAAGTTCTTCCTCCAAGTGTCTTCTTCCTAATGCCTAATTCCTACTCCAAGTTGTACTCTCTGAAGTGTCTGATTCTCTATTACTCCAAATTGTTCTGAACTCTCCTGTCTGCCTCTCACCTATTATATGTCTCACTTCTAAGCCACGCCTCTTAGTCACACCTTTAATCATGCCCTTAGGTCTTGTCTCTAAATCTGATCTCTAAGTCACACACCTTTAAGTCTCACACACCCAAAAGAAAATCCTGGGTATCTAAATCGAGATGTTATCAGAGTGTGCTCAGCTGTTGTAGGCTAATGCAATCAAGTCTCTGGTCAGGGTACATGGCTCAAGATGGCTGCAAGGATGATAGCCGCCTTCTTTTGGTTCCCCATGCAGGTCAGCTTGAACTACACATAATATATATATATAATAATATAAATAATAATTGTTGTAAAGTATTCAAATGAGGGTCATTATAAGATCTTTGTTTGTGATAATATCACAAATCTTCTATGAAAGAGGCCAAAATAGAGCAGAACTGAATAAAAATGAGGCTGCTAAACTGGATCTATCTATACTTTTAATGACTTCAGACAGCCAAAGAACATGCTATGTTGGGAGACAGTCACTGTATTTGTGTTAACAGGAAAAAATATGGCTTTGGACCCCTTCTAAAGTAAAGATCTTTGCTACAGATAGAAAAAAAATTCAAGAAGGCCAAACAGATTAGGTAACATCATTTGCAAATCTTCTACATGAGAACAAAGCCCTGAAACTGGCTAAAACATAAAAATGTGTCTAGCCAAAAATTCAGCTATACAAAGCTAGTGGATCTTGTTGGCTATAGAGTCCTCAAAATTCATGATGTCATCCTTTCATAAAACATGGATGAATATTTATGTTACAATTTGGTCATATGATCAAACTAAATCCTAAAGTTGTCTTTCATCAGCTCTAACAAGGAACAAAAAATCATCTTTAATTGTTCTATGTAGATTATACATTCCATACATTTTGTTAATACAGAGATATGTTACTTCTAAAAGCTTTATGCTTGCAGAAAAACAAACAAACAAACAAACAAGCAAAAACAAAAAACCAACCAAGAGAGCAGTCTTGACAGGATTAGCCCTCTGGATGCTGAGATGCTGAGGAAGATGTTCCAGCTTCCTGATTGATTCTGCCTCAGACTGATGCTGTTTCCAGGGACATGCTTCTTGAACAACTTGAAAAAAGAAAACAAACAAACAAACAAAACAACAACAACAAAATAAAACAAAACAAAATTCTCTGCTGATACCAGATGACGTTGTTCCATCCAGCCTTTCAAACTGGTCTAATCAGGACTTCATTTAAGCCCTGAACTTTCTCAACACATAGAGACTGGACAACGAATGATGCCAGCTCCTTTTCTTTTGATTTAACCATTTTCCTATTTAGTTTTGGACCCCCAAACAAGAGTTCTTTGCCCCAATTCAGCAGAAAGAAATTATAAGGAGCCCACTGTCTCAGTCCCTTAAGTTTAGATGGATAGTTTTGATCATTTTATAAAAGTATAGGTATGTTTTCATTTTAAAGGATTTACAAATAATTATACTCATGGACAGTGAAGAAACTGAATAGAAAACTTAGACTCAGGTCTAAGGTACCGATTATAAATGAATTGGATTATAAATGTATATCATACCTTATAGATTTCAAAATTGTTTCATAAATTACTGGTTCAATCTGTGTATAGGTCAAAAATATAATTTATTGAAAATTGAAAAATAATATAAAGAGAGATGGAGCACTGTAAGCACTGAAGGGTGGACTGTAAGATGGAAACATCTTCACTTAGGGAGTGTCAAAGATAATATGTGGGTTAGATTATGCTTTCTCACTTCACTGAAACAAGCCTATGCTCTTTCTAGTTAACACTTCTACTTCCTAAACAATATTTTTAATAATTCCCTAAAATTATCATCTCTGCATTTCTGTAGGTTTTATTTTTAGAGAAGTTTTATATTTTTAGGATAACTGAATAGAAGTTGCACAGCATTCACATAGAAATAGGTGTGGATACAGCCCTCTGCACTATCTATGCATGTACTAGAGTTGTCAATTGGCTATACTTAAATTGATGTTCCATTATCAACCTAAGTTCACAGTTCATATAGTTCACTCCTGATAGTACATATTCTGTGAACATTTACTAATGTATTATGGCAAATATTTGCCAATATTTCTCATTTGCATTTTAAGTTAATTTGGAGTTAACTATTGAATGGTAATGGGGTTTGACTTTAAAGACAGAACATACTAACATGTTTCCAGAAATTATAGGCCATAATAAAATTAATGAAGTATTTGTGTAGGAATTAACAAAATATTGTAAAAATAATCAGTACTAACTAACATCTCTAGCTCTCACCATATCTGCTGGAATCTGAAAAATATAAAAATTATATTTTTGAAAAAAGCAACACAAACAAATATTGATATGTTAAAATATACATAGATGGATTTCCATGCAAGTTCAAAATGAGTCTAACTTTTTCCTGTGCTTACTGACAATGTATGTTCTAGCAAATATGAATCTATATTGCCATATAAATTTATTTAAATTTAATATAACAGGGGATATGAGCCCTTTATCTGTATTTATCGAAAATAGAAAGATAACCTTCTCCTCATAATCTTTTCTCCATAATAAAATTTTTAAACTCAGAATGTTCATTTGTAGGAAATGGACTTTGTTAACTTATAACAGCATGTGTCAAATCCCCTAGGCAGTTCACTTATTTGATGTTAATGCCAAAGGCTTGGATGAAAGCAAAAGAGAAAAGAAGAAGAAATAGATACAAAACTATTGTTAGAAATGAGGCTTAAGTTTTATAGATTTATTTTTACTTTCTACTATAATGATTAGAATTATCCATAATGTACACATGATTCTTATGACAGGAAAATGCCACAAGGTTAAGCTGATATGTTCATTACTCAGACTTGGTCATTCCACAATATATACTGATAGGGAGACATAGCACTCCACTTTATAAAATTATTAATTGCCAATTATAAACAAAATAATTTAAAGGAGATATATTGTCTATCCTACTCTGAATGTGGAAAAATGATAACTTTAAGAACTAAATAAACCATTTAAACAACTATGGGTTTTATTAGAATAAGAAGTTCTAATTTCTCAAGAATCAGTATTTTCTTTCACAAAAGTATGTAATCTAGAGATTCTCAACCTGTGAGTCACAATCTCTTTGGAGGTGGAATGAACCTTTAACAGTGGTGGCATATTTGATATTCTGCCTATCAGATATTTACAATACAATTCATAAAATTAGCAAAACTGCAGTTATAAAGCAGCAATGAAAATAATTTTTATGGTTGAAAGTCACCACAACATGAGTAATTGTATTAAAGGAAGAGTCTCAGCATTAGGAAGGTTGAGATCCTCTGATCTAACTTAATAACTGAGGTGTTGGAATATTGAAGGCAGTCCAGAACTTCTTGTGAATATGTCAAGATTTAAAGTGTGTGACTACTACTGTCTCAAGATTTTGTGAATAAAGCAATTATTAAAGGGCTAATAGAATTGGGAGCATTAGCCCAATGAGTGCCTGTAGGGCTGTGGAAGGGGTATTGGTTTTTTGGTAGAAGCACTGGCTGGAAGTAGCCTAGAAACCCTGCAAAGGGCGCATTTATTCCATTGCGCTCCAAGAATTCAGGCTCCTAACATGTGACATGGAACTCTAGGAACTCTATTAACCTACATTATTCAGTCATGTAGGACAATACAGCCCCCCCCCCCCCGCCCCCCAGCGCGTGACTACAGGCCTCTGCCTCAAGAGATTTACATACTAATGAGATACTTGAAGGCCAGAGGGCATAGCCAATTAAACATTCTTCCCCAGACCCGGCCCCTTTCTCCCTCTCTATTTAACTCAGGTCTGCCCTGAGTTTCACAGGGTGCGCATCCAGATCCAACTACCACATCATGGCAATAAAACCCTTGGAACCCACGGACTTCTTGTGTTTTGGGGGCATGCTGACGTGGAAAGCCCCCCAACCCCATCAGGGTCTCCGCCGCATTTTTTTCCCACAAGTGCCATGGTTAATATAGCCTCAAGTTCCAGGCATAATATGTCCTAATTTTAATCACTAAAGAATATCAACTTTTGGATCATTCTCCATCATCATGCATGCTTCCACCCAAACTTATGATTTCCCATCTGTTCTGTAATAGCCTCTGCTCAGTGCTACACACAAGGCTGCCTTCTCCATTGCCTCACACCCATATTGATTGTATTGGTGTATGTGAGAGATTGCTACTGTGAACTTTGCAAAGCACTTTACTTATGGAGAAGGCATCTACTCTCCATGGCTCTCCAATACCCTTAGAATAAGTTGACAATGTTTTCTTTTCTGAAAGCCCTTGAGATAATGGTTATTGAGTATCAATTAATGCTCATTACACTGCAACTATCTCCTTAGTAAAACTCAACCCTTAGTTATCTTATTTTGATAATGCACTCATCAAAATCCCAGACACTCTCTGTGCTGGATGCTTTTTTTCTCATTTTTCTGGTTAATTTCTTTCATCTTTCCTGTCTCACCACAAAAGTCTTCTGACCAGGGAATTTGCTTCTGAGTTCTTTAAGGGGAAAATTTGGCAACAGTTGTATGAGCTTTCAGAGGACCTGAAAATTTTTCATTATGATACTTCATGCAATTTATTAGAACAATTTAATTCTATTTTCATAAAGAATGTTTTATATACTACGTTTCTCTAAACTGTGCGTGACTTATTCATATTTAGATGTCCATAAAGTCAACTGAAGACTAACATAACTAAGGAACAGTGATAAAGTCCAATCCCAGGGTATGATACGAATCATCTGGACCAGAAAGTCTGCATTGACTGAAGCTCAGCACTTTTGAACTTTTCTAGTATTTCAGGCTAAACCTCTTGGGATGTTTCAAACAGAATTCAAATCTGACAATGTATAACTTCACCTAATGAATTATCATGAGATATTAAAAACTATTTGTTGTATAAAATATAACCAGATTAGAAATATCCAGTATGGCAAGACAATGATCTCAGACAAGAGAAGCAAAGTAGTTAATCAGTTTATATGTAATAGAAAAAATTAAAAATCTATTATATATTAGCTTAGCTTTGATGTACAAGATGTAGACAAAAAGAAAATAGTGCATTATCTTGTTTCAGCCATAACTGCTGAACAAGTGAAGTATGTATAGTCAATAAAGAAGAAGGAAGCAGTCACCTCCCAACAGGAAAGAAACTTTGTTAGGGCCGAAGAAAAGTGACTGTTAGAAGTTACTGATGGGACAACTGAAAGAATGGAAGCTTTAACAAATGGTGCAGTTATTTTAACAAAGCTGCCTTTGTTAAAATAACTGCACCATTCATTTTAAGAGTCATTTCCAGAAAGATGAAACTGCAAAGCAGCAGATATCATGTGTTTACTTCTGTATATTTTGAATTGGTGAGTTCCTGTTGATTAGTATACCCAGTTTGCTAACATAAAACAGTTTTTCTATTAGTGTATTTTACACAGTTTAAGTGGGCAAAGATGTCATGTGTCAGACTCACTTCAAGGCACTTACCTTGCTATGACTACAGTTTCAAATTATGATACTAAACACATAATTCAAGTTTCTATCCAGATTTGAACCCAGTGTAGTTATTTAAATTTATCAAATGAAACACTCCCTAAGACTCAAAAAAAAAACCAAAAAAAACAAAAAAACAAAACAAAAAAACCCACCTAACTTACATGTCTTTTACATGTTCTCCCTTTAAGCCTATAAGAGCAGTAAATAATTGCTGAGGACACAGACTTGGGGGGAGAAGCCGCCTTAAAGTTGGGCAAGGAGTTGTAGAGATGTGACTTTTGTGAGTCTCCACCAAGGGATGGGGTTTCAGTAGTGTAACTGCTGTGTCAGTCATACTCCTGCACTTAGCACCTCACTCATCAAGCTACACATGGATGGAATCATTACTTTGGTCTTTTTTTTTTTTTTTTTTTTTGGTTATTTAGTAGCATATAACTTATCATTTATCTTATCATGGGCTATATTTGCTCATTATGCAGGGCAATATCACAACTCACCTGAGAAATTTTGAAACTAGTTTCAATAAAATCAGATGGTACTATATACTTTCTATGTTTTTGTCTTTATGCCTGCTCTAAGGAGAAAGAAATATTTCTTCATGTCTCTATAGGAAGTCATAAGACAGCCTGTCTTAACCTTCTTAAGCTACCCAGATTTTAAATTTTACTACTCTTCTGCTGACCATGCCTTTTAAAGCCCTGTCAAAACTCTTTCAGGATCAGAAACCTTTCTAATAATTTCTTGACACTGATCAGGTTTGCAAACCTTTATCATCAGTAGAAACTCATCTCATTCCTAAGAGAATGACTTCCTCTATCTGTCTCTGTCACATCAGCAAACACTAAGAAAGGTATAATGATGCAAACTTTGCGATCCACTCCTAAGCCATGACTATTTTGCACATGGATATAATTCAAAAAGTAGTGCATCCCAATACTGGGTATATTCCAGATTAAAACTCCAACTGGAAGAATCCTCTGCCCATTGCTCATGAGAGACATTGTCTTGAAAGCAAGACTAGTATCTGAACCTAAGAATATACAATTTAGGACAAAGAACTGTTACAGAGACCCTGCACATCTTTAATTCAAAAGTGGAATATGAGAAGCCTTCCTTTATCCACAGATATATGGTTTCATAAAATATTAGAGTTAAAACAACAAAAAAAAAAGAAGTTAAATTGGAGTTGAAATTATATGATTTAAAAATGCCCGTAATTAATTAAGGATATTTAATGAAACAAAACAAATTTCTCATTTGCAATAACAATGAGAAAGCACCTGCAAGGTAGACAGTCTCATTCTGTTAATTTCATAGTCAATACTGATGATAAAATTATGTTCTGTAGATATGTGTTTGTCATTCTTACTCAGATTGTCTGATATATATCACAGCAATAAACAAAAGGCACTATTTTCCTCTCTATTTCTTTGTTCCTACGTTTTCTTCCCATATCAGGACGAATGATTTTCCTTTTTTTAAAAAAAATTTTTTTTCTTTAATCATTTTTTACAGTCAAGACTTTATTCCCCTCCCGGGCCACTCTCGGACTGTTCCACATTCCACACCTCCTCCCCCCATCTCCAAGAGGATGTCCTCACCCATCCCCACTCCATGAGAACTCCCCACTCCCTAGGGTCCCAAGTCTCTTGAGGGTTAGGTGCAGCAGGTTAGATGAGACTGTTGGTCTTCTCTTTTTTTTCTTTTACAGTCCAGTTGTTGGCCACTCCTGGTCTTCCTTCCCACAGTTTCTCATCCCATTTCTACATCCTTACCCCCTATTCCTGTCTTCATTTCTCTCAAGGGTTAGGCATTTCTTCTCCCACTGAGGTCAGATGAGGCAGTCTTTGGTGTATATGTGTGGGACCTTGGACCATCTGGTGTACACTGCTTGGTTAGGGGCTCAGTGTCTGAGAGATCCCTGAGGGTCGAGGTTAGTTGAGACTGCTGGTCTTCCTCTAGGGTTGCTCTCCTCCTGAGCTTCTTCCAGCTTTTTCCTAACTCAACCACATGAGTCACCAATTCTTTCCATTGGTTGGGTGTAAATCTCTGCATCTGCCCCTTTCAGCTGTCTGTTGGGCCAGTTAGAGACACACAGTAGCATTTATAATAGTGTCAGGCCTTGGGGCCTTCCTCTGAGCTGGATCCCAATTTCAGCCTGTCGCTGGACCTCCTTTTCCTCAGGCTCTTTTCCATTTTTGTCCATGCATTTCTTTGAGACAGGAACAATTCTGGGTTGGAATTTTTGACTGTGGGAAGGCAAACACATCCCTCCACTTGATGCCTTGTCTTTCTACTGGAGGTAGAGTCTACAAGTTCCCTCTACCCACTGCAGGGCATTTCATCTAAAATCCCTCCATTTGAGCCATCTCCCAGGTCTCTGGTACATTCTAGAGTCTCCCCACCTCCTACCTCCCGAGGTTGCCTATTTCCATTCTTTCTGCTGGCCATCAGGGTTTCAGTCCTGTTCACCCCACCTAATGCCTGATAATGTTCCCCTGTCCTCTATCCCACCTAGGTCCCTGCCTCCCTCAAACCTACTGTGATTGCTTTCTTCTTCCCAGGTAAAAATGAGGCATTGTCACTTGGGTCTTTTAGCTTGTTAGCCTTCTTGAGTTCTGTGGATTGTATCCTGGGTATTTTGTATGTTTTGTCTAACATTCAATTATTAGTGAGTACACACCATGCATGTCTTTTGGGGTCTGAGTTACTTCTCTCAGGATGATATTTTCTAGTTCCATCCATTAGCCTTCAAATCTCATGATGTCCTTATTCTTAACAGTTGAGTAGTATTCCATTGTCTAAATGAACCACATTTTCTGTATCCATTATTTTGTTGTGGGATATCTGGATTGTTCCCAGCTTCTGGCTATCAAAAATGGAGCTGTTATAAACATAGTGAAACATGTACCCCTGTAGGATGGTGGGGCCTCTTTTGGATATATGCCTAAGAGTGGTATAGCTGGGTCTTCAGGTAGATCTTTTTCCAATTTTCTGAGGAACCTCCAGATTAGTAGTTTTCTTTTAAATATTCATTTTAAATTCTTTGAAAGAACAGCAATGTTCTTAACCAGTCAGCCATCTCTCCAGCCCAAGACTACTTAATTAAATTCTTGCACTTGTCAAAGAGGTAAAAGATATACATATATAATCATAGTTTCCCAAATTAATAGGAATTGTTAAGAACACATAGGACTATGAACACATGTCTTTGCCACTTGATCAAACCTGTTGACACCCATGCAATCAGCTTTACTTGAGTTATAAAACAATGCATTCTTGGGATTTTTTAAAAAATTGTCCTGGAGAATTGTTAATCAAATTCTCTAGCATTAATAGAATACTAGTCTAATTTTTAATTAAGAAACATAATATTTTATTCTATCCTAAAGCATATTTGCTTATTATACCGGGTAATACCTTGATTAAACTGAACAATTTTAAAATGTAGTATCAATGAAGTCAAGCTATATGACATTTGTTATAAACTTTCAGTCTTTATGACTGACAAATTTTTAACCCAACTAATGATATATTTGGGCTTTAAGAGTATTTTTGGATTATATCTGAAAATCATATGTTTATTAATTCACAAATTTCAAAATTATTCTGTTTTATCTTAAACAGTTTATAACTATGTCTTACTTACATTTTTATAATAATAGCTTCAAAACATTAAAATTCAAGGAAACTGTAATCAGGTAATATTTACCTAATAATTAGAAATATTAAAAATAAGAATAACAAAATAAAACGTATCTTTAACTTTTAAAATATTTTAACACATTACAGAGCTTATGTAAATACATAATTGAGGCTCCATATATACTGCCTTAATACGTAGATATTCAGTTAAATGGATGGATGGATAAATGAAGGGTAAACAGATAAAGAAGCAGAAAGAAAAATATGACAAGGGAGTGAAATAGAAAAAAAAATGTGGAGCTCAGAAAGATGACTCTGTCCATAGTATGCTTTTCACAGGAGATTTGAAGAACAGAGTTTGATATTCCAGAACACCAGAAGAACATGCTTTCTTCTAGTGTGTTACTGTGATAAACACCATCATCAAAAGCAACACAGGGGAAGGAAGGTTTATCTGGCTTAAACTTCTGGGTCCCTGTCCATCACTGAGGAAAATCAAAATAGGATCTGGGGCAGAAACCACGGAGGAATTCTGCCAAGGAATTGTTTCTAGATTCTTCAGTTAGCTTTCTTAGACACCCCAGAGCCACCTCATGAATGGTGACACCCACAGTGGTCATCAGTCAAAACAATCTCTTCTCAATGACTCTAAGTAGTGTTACATTGTGAATAAAACCTAATACACACAGTCTATAATGCCAGTCCTGAGCAGGTGGAAACATTTGAAGCCCTGGTGCCTGCTGAGTACCTAGTAGAGGTGAGCAATAAAGTTACAGGTTCACTAAAAGACACTGTCTGGAAAAAAGAAAGTAGAAATTGACAGAGAAAAACACCCTAGGTTGACAGCTAGCATCTACATACACATAAGCACATGTGCTCACATAGCAATTAATCTACCATGATTTAGGAGTCAATGTAAATTCATTCTCAAACAGATGAGAATAATAAAAAATAATCAAATAATTTAAATATGTATGCCTTTTAGTAGGAAAGAAACCTCAAATTAAGCTTTCACACTTAGTAAAAATAAAATGCACAGCAGGAAGAGAGAGTGTTCTTTAACTAAGGTTATGCAACTCATGTGTTGGATGTTGTAGTTGATATAGGAAGCAAATACAGTGCTGAGCATCGCAGTACCAGTTTCCTGTGTGTGCCTTTCTCCCCATCTTATTGGAGAGCTTGAAGGAACTGCTTTAAAAGGGTCAGTTGACAAGCATCTGTGGGTAAAGGGGTAGATACTATTATAAGCTGTACAGTTTCTTTGAATTGAATTTCTTTGGAATGTAGATGACATCTGGAGATAACTTGGGTTTTTAGTACTTTCCAACATGATTCAATTGCCAGCAAAACCTGGGGATTGTTTTCTGCTGTGTTAGACACATGTGATCCTATGAAAATCAATGGGTTAGATGAGAGAGAATTCTTTCAACTTCAAAGTGAAGATAAATGAAGAAATGTCGTATGTAAAAGACTTTAGAACAATGGCTGAAAGATAAAGATGTTTAATAGCTGTTACTTGAAAGAGTTCAAGAGGTGATTGGCACAAACATTTTTCTTTATCATTTAACCTGTAAATTATCTTAATGATTTATTTTCTATGAAATTATGGACTTAGTTCTCAATAAATTTTAAATCATAAATTGGGTAAGAACCATTAGTAATGCCACCCAAGATGGACTGATCTACATTGGGTATCAAGAAATGTTTGTTTAAATCATCAGGCAAGATGTTCAAATTCTGAAGCCTGAACGAAACTCTCTTGAGTTTGTTTAATACAAAGATCTCATTATTTGAACATTATGTAGAACACACAGACAAATTCCCTCTAGTAGATCTGGCATTTTGCAAATATATTGGCAAATGTCAACAGTTTGCATGTTTGAAACATATTCTTTTAGTTAGAATTTCAAGTGGGTTGATTATAACATTAGACTCCCCATATGCTTCAAAGAGTTGCCATAATGCTTTTAGGTATGATATACTGTCTGAAAGGTACATGAACCAACCAGGTGAAGCTTTTATTTATCTCATCTGAGATGCTACAGATGTTTAAACATTATTGGGCAAACCAATTTAAGAAATATGTCAGAAATTTCTCTTATATTCACAAGATTCATTTGATTTTCTTACTTTTGGCAATTCATATGATGATACTGAATTTTTATTTATTTACTATGTATACAATAACTATACACTATAATCTAATTTATTGTGATACATACATGGACACATATAACACAAGACCATATCAATCTATTGTCCTTCCAGCTACATACTAATACATACAACCCTAGTAGTAGTCTCTTACATAGAAACACCATATTTTATTTAGTCATGCATTAATAGATACTTAGGCTAAGTTTCATGTATCCAAATTTGGAAACACTGTTTTAGTAATAATCAATACATAATTATCTCTCTTTCTTCTTTTGGAAGCATGCTGCTGTTTAGTATTCAAAGCTCTACTTATTTGCACTTCCAAACAAACAGTAAGAGCTATTTTTCCTTTGTTTCATAGATGTTTTCTTTCTTTTGTAGTGTGTGTGTGTGTCTGTGTGTCTCTGTGTGTATGTTCTGTGTTTGGGCCATCACACGTGTGAAGGTCCATATGGATGTGAATGACTATGTAGGCCAAGATTCCCTTGAGTGCCCTTCTTCAATTATCAATCACATTTTTATTTTTGACACAGGGTCTATAGTGGTCCTAGAATTCAAGTCAGGAGGGCTGTTTGGCCAATAAGTGCCAATAACTGACTTGTGTATGTCTTCTCAGAACTGGAATTGCAAGCATGCTTGCATTTACAACAATGCCAGGCTTAAAAAAATACAATAACAACAACAACAAACCCCTTGTTCTGGTGATCAAACTCTTCTCTACTCCCCAGTCCATTGTAAATTTTTATACAACCTTTTAAACATTCAGTGTCCTGGAGTTTAATCACAGTTTTAAGTTTTATGACCCTAGTGTTTATTGATATTGAGGATTTCATTTATTTATTTATGTATTCACTTTATATCAGACCCTCTCTCCTCCCAGTATCCCTTCATGCAGATCCTCCCCTATTCTGTGCTCACCCCCACACTATACTCCCAACCTTCACCCACTCAGCTCCCAAACCCCAAGCCCTCAGTCTCCCAACCCTCCACCCTATCACATCAAGTCACCGAAGTGCTAGGTGAATCCTCTCCTACAGAGGCTACAAAAGTGGGTCCAGTTAGGGGAACAGGATCTATAGGCAGGCAGGCAGGCAGGCAGGCAGGCAGGCAACATTTTTGAGGACAGCTCTCACTCCAGTTGTTGGCAGACCTGGATGAAGACTAAAGTGTACATCTTTTCCATAAATGCAGGAGTCTTATTGCCAGCCATGTTTGCTCTTTGGTTGGTGGTTCAGTTTCTAGGAGCATCCAAGTGTCCACGTTGTTTGACTCTCTCAGTCTTCCTGTGGAGCCCCTGCCTTATTTGGGTCCCTCCATCCTTACCTCAACTCTTCCTGGCTACTTTTCTTTCTTTTGAGGAAAGTCCTCAGATAGTTTTCCCATTATTTTACACATCTACCTACTATCCCATACCCTAGGTGTTCAGAGAGCTTGTGTGCTTGTAGAAGAGCTAAGGCTACCACACTGGGCTACGTTTAAAAATTTTTAAAAAAGGAAGAAGTGCCCTGAAATGACCACAGTAAGCTCCTGCTCACTAGATTATCTGAAAAATCTTGAAGGACCTTTATTAAAGTGATCTGCATGTCTCTAAGATGGAGACAGCTTAAGTGGCAGAAAAAGCCAAACTGTCCCAGATGGAAATGACAAGCAGTTCTTGAGCTGGTATTAACATTCATATTTCTGACTCCTATTTCTACTTAGAACCAGAATAAAAATTGTGTACATTCCATTAACTTGGAGAAGATTTCAAAGTCATTGAGAATTGGTTTTTGAGTTTCTGAAATACAGATTTATGCAGCATGAACTTGTTATACTCTATTGAAAATAATCACTTGGTTGTTTGGCAAAACACTAAGTTACAAAAATCAGAATCATTTAAAATTGACGCAAACTGTAAGAGCTCTTCCAACTGTGGTGTCTGACTTGATAGTGTAAAGTGACTCTCAAAATTTTTTCATGGCTCTCTCACACAATGTGTAATGAAAGGTTTAAACTATAAAATTATTTTTTATCATAATTTATTAATTAATGGAGCTAGGTTGTCTCTGCCCTTCATTTAGTTTTTACAAAGTTAAGCCCTATAAAACTGTTGTGTGTTTGCTCTTGTGCTTCTAGTGCTTGACATGAACATTTGTTTTGACTTGTTTAGGAACATTCATATATTGGAAAAAAAACAGAGCTCTCACTTCAGATGACTTAGGAGCTACTTTATTCTAGAGCCAAATGTGAGTGACCAGAATCAGGAACTGTAGGCTCAAATTTTTCTCAACCCTACTTTTAAAAGTGTTCTTAAGTGCTGAACTTCCCTTCTAGCACAGCACCCACCAAAGGTAGTGAAAAAGAAATATTATTAGAATACGAAGCATGTGGACATGTTTAGAAATGGTTTGTTTTTTGTTGTTGTTGTTTGGTTGGTTTGGGGTTTTTTGTGTTTTTTTTTGTTTTTTTTTGTTTTTTTTTGTTTTTTTTTTTTTTTTTTTTTTTTTTTTTTTTTTTTTTTTTTTTTGTAAATCCCTTCTGTGTTCTCAGGAAATCAGCAGTTTAGTTCGCAGGTCAGCAGAGGCAGCCCAATCCACTTGAAAACACTTCTCAGATATACCAGCAATCCAGTTCAGTTGATTCAGGCTAGCAGCAGTGGTATGACCTTACAGGAACATCCAGGCCTCAGTTGAATTGGCAGGAATCAGCAGGAGGGACCAGGACCAGCAGGGATGCCAGGAAAAGTTCACTGTCATGCCTTTCAATGAAGCAGAGATAAGCGAAGACTTGAGATGAGGAAGCATTGCAGGAGCCAGCTCTACAAGCAAGCAAGGCAAGCCTTCCTCATTGTTAGTTGAGTCCTGTTTGTATTCCCTCCAAATATGTATCCTGCAAGGATATTGCCTCAAAACGTGAGTCTGACTTAGCAAAACTCCACATGAGTCTGTATTATTTGTCAATTGGCCTGAGTCCATGGAAGCTGCAAGAAGCCCCTAGAACATTACCAGAAGACTGTTAGTGCATTTCTTTCTACGGAGTCATGACAAATGGAGCTCAGCAACACATGTAAGGCAAAACAAATACATGCATGTCATTAAGGAAGAGTCCATCATGCATCCTTTCATGTGTTTGCTTTAGCAAAACATCCTTTCACCTATGTCTCCTTCATTGACATGTTCCTTCATAAGTCTGCCTCAGCGAAACATCCTTTCACTTGTGTCAGCTTCAGAAAAATATTCTGTCATGTGTTTGCCCTGCAAAACACCACCCAACACAACTGACTTTCCAAATTCACGAGTCAAGGGACATAGATTTTCTTCATCTCAGAAATGACATTTAGAGAATTTTCTTTTAGGAAATGTTATCTTATACATGCTAAATTAATATAAATCGCTGAGATTGGAATACACTTATCTAGTAGTAAGTTAAGAAAGCTTTTTTGGATGTTGCAGTAGATTGGCCTCCTAGTCTGTTTTTCACTTCTTCAATCCTGACTCTAGCACTATTGCATATTTCCCACAGACACATTCTTCTCAGAATCTAAAAGCTTAAAATATTAGCTATGTGAGGTGGAGATATAGCTTAGTAGTTAATGTGATATTTTTTGCAATCATGAGGGCATGGACTCCATCTCCAGTATTTACATAAAATGCAGGCCATGGTAGCATGTGTTCCCAGCACTCACCAGGAGGCTGAGACAGGAGGATCCCTGGAGGTCATGTGGTTTTTATCTAAACTAAATAATGAACTTTGGGGGACAAAGACCCTGTCTTAAAGGAAGTGAATGATATTCCTTAGCATGGATAACTGAGGTTGCTCTCTATCCTATATGTGTTTGTGCATACTCATGCAGAGTTGTACAGAGTGACATATATACACACCAGACACATGGAAATAGTAGGTGAAATTCAGTTTGTTGTCTGAATTAAAAAGGGAGCTGAATTTACAAATAACATAATTGAACATGCAAAAAGTATGTGGAGAGTATTCTACTGCCAAAGTAAGAATTTATTATACTTAGGGAAGTAGATTTAGGAATGTACTTTAGCATCATAGTGAGAACTTGATAGGATTCCTTTGTACAAGTGCAGGTCTAAAGCTCCTAGGATATTGTGTTTCTTCTGTAACCACAAAATGAGAAATAGATTTCATGATAAAGTAGGCTGAGAAATTCAAGAGAAGCAATCATCTTAATTTAAACAAAATGGAATGTACAGATTTTTAAGTGAAGAATTTGGGACCTTTAAGAGAAAGAAATAATGCTACATAAGCAGGAAAATATCGTCTAGAAAAATGTTTATTCAAGAAAATCTTGAATCCATAGAAATAAGTTTCAGGAGATGAAAAGCCTAAGACATCATTCAAGGACTATGCAAATGATACTCGCCTTTGAAGATAAACCCAGCATTAACTTATAAAGAAAAATCTATGGATTAACTCGGTATTATTTGTAAGATTCTCCAATCATAAATTATATATTCCTCATGTCTTAATGATCCAATATTTTCTACATCTACTTTATGTTTAATAGGAATTCATAATGCAGTCAACCAATCAAAATTCTCTTCTCCTTTGCTTCTGTGCTCAGAAGTCTGATCTTGTGATAGTGCTATTTTTTTGAGAGTTGTGGAAAGAAAAATAAGGAATTTAACAAAGAGAATGACAAAGGGGACATAACTGAGAGGCTATAGCAGAAAATCCAGACCACATGAATATTGGGTGATATGTGTAAATACATAGGGACTTGAGAGAGTACAAGAGGAAGAAATAAGGTAGATCCATTGTTTTCCCCCAAATGTAGTCCCTTCATCTATATAGTTAGCACACTCTCTGCCCATAAATTACTGAGTTTGTTAATTTTCAACAGTGTGTGTTACATTGTTTAAAGCATAGTGATGGTGAGAACTAGTGGAATTTGACATGTGTGTGTGTGTGGTGGTAATGACATAACAATGAAAATTTATATATATATCTTTTATATATTAAATACATAAGTATGAAGTAGAAAAAATGCTGCCTAAATACCAAGCAGTAATAATAATAAATATAGAAATGGACCATGAAACATGGACAGTAGTACCATAACATGAAAATACAAAATGTACTGGACATATGACATGAGAATCTGATGTGAGCAAAAGAGTGTCATCTGTACATATGAGAATGGTTATGGCCATGAACTTAAAAGCACATGAGTTCACATGCAAAAAAAAAATTGCACAAAATCAGGCCATTCTATAATCTAACATGGATGAGGGATGGGCCACCTAGCAGAGGAACAGTTGATAAATTTTGGTCTTGGGAAAGTCAATTTTCTTTAAGGTGAAAACCCTTTAAGGGTATGATTCCTGATATTTCAACCATGTGCCAGAGGTCAGTTTGAAGGGTTTATGAACAGAACAAATTGCACTTATTCATCTAACAACAACAGCAATAACAACAACAAAGATTGTAGATATGAGATGGTATAGGCATGGGGAACAAGAAAGAGAAGAAGAATTGGATGAATATAATCAAAATATATTTTATGCATATATCATGTTCAAAAACTCCTCCAAGATATTATATTTTAAAAGTATAATGACATTCAATAAACTAATACTATTAAAGATAAACAATTATAGTAAGGTGTATTTACACACTTATGTACAATCTGGAGACCCAGAGAAGTTAGCTAAAGAGGAGGGAGGGTTCTCTGAGGGACACATGGACATATTTCTGCCCCCATTTAACTGTTTTGAATATAACAGTATAATTGGTTTAATTCCTTGGATTATAATACCTATAAAGAATATGTCTATCCATTGGTGCTGGCATCTAAAACAAAAGTAAACACAATACCTGCATTGCTCATTCTTCTTATTGTAACTGCAGGGCCCATGCCGAGAGAATTATAAATATTTGAAGCCTGATGATGTAAATTAATGGACAAATTAATGGATAGATAAATGAAATGCATACATCAGTTATAGCACATGGAGTCATGGAAGGCACTGAGTGATTAATATGAATCATTAGTTTGCTAATAGCTCCTTGAATTATGTACCTCACACTTCATTATCTGGCAAACTCCCACTTGTATTTGAAGGCCCAACATAAAATTAGCTCCTGGAACATAAGCTGTACTTTTGAAAACAGACAGACAGATCCTGCACCTATGTTTGAGCAACTTAAAATCCTAATAGAATATAAGAGTCTATTTAAGGATATGAGGATGCAATTTAGGGTTACAGTGTGTGACTAGCACCCATTTGACCCTAAAGTCCATCTCAAGAAAAGAGAAAAGAGCTTTTAAAAAGTGCTTTAAACTTTATTCAGGGTTTTTTTTTTTTTTTTTTTTTGAAAGATACTGACTCTTTGGAGTAAATTAAAAAATAATAAAAGACAATAGTTAACTCAGCGGATATGGGGAGAAGAAATAACTGATGAGGTAATGTTAGTATATCTGAAAAAGGATCAATTAAATTTTATTTTACATTCTACATTTAAAATGTTTAGAAACATTATACCCCTAACTATCCCCTAAAATCTTTGGCTTCACGTGCTATGAAATGCCTATTTATATTTTCTGTTTGTAATTTTTTTCCTTTTCCTTTTTTTTTATTAGATATTTTATTTACACTTCAGATGGCATCCCCTATTCCCATTCCCCCCCCCGGCCCCCCTTAGGAAACCCCTATCCCATGCCCCCTTTTCCTTTTTGCATTTATACATTTTTTAAAAAAACTGTTAATCATAGGCTTTATAAGTTTGGAATTGTTCAATCAGAGGTGTAACCCACTGACCGACCTAGATATAACAACTATCTTTGACTGGTGGAGATACATGAATATCTGCCTCCCTGTCTCCCCCCTCTTTCTCTCTTTCATCACCTAGCTTCTCCTCTCCTTCTTCTTCTCCTCTTCTTACTCCTTTTCCTCCTCTCAGTACTCCTCCTACCTTAGCTCCTCCTACACATCACCTTCCTGTTAAAATGAAACTTTTCTCTCAAAATACAATTAGAGCATAATTATGCCAATTTGCACCAGTGAGGTACAGGATAGTCCTAATACCCAGTCCATCCTTTTGTTGTAATTTTTTAATACAATGTATTTGTACATTTTTTTTTTATTTTTTGAGACAGGGTTTCCCTGTGTAGCCCTGGCTATCCTAGAACTCACTTTGTAGACCAGGCTGGCCTCAAACTCAGAAATCCACCTGCTTCTGCCTCCCAAGTGCTGGAATTAAAGGCATGTGCCACCAGTGCCTGGCGTATTTCTACTTTTATTTATGTGTATCTGTCTGTGCGGAGACATTTTATATGTGAACAGGCACTTAGAGAGGTCAGAAGGTGACATTGGGTCCCCTGAAGCTACAGTTATAGGTAATGGGAACTAAGAATTGAACTTGGATTGTCTGCAAGTCCAACTCTCCTCTTTATCTCTTCCAATGGAATCCTTCTTCCTGTCAAGGTCATGACCTTTTCTTTTCTAATTATTAGGGATTTATAAAAACACACATGTGTACCTACCAAACTCATTTAGTGTTCCTTTTACAAATATGTGTTTATGGCTGACCACTTAGGATTAGATAACTAATCAGAGGGTTCTTCACTAGAGACAACTGGCTCTCCAAGCTCTCAACATCTATTTACTCTATGTAGATCTTCATATAGGAATAGGACTTTGAGAATTTGTTTCCCATCTACAGGAGATGTCATTATGCAGGTCTTGTTTGGTGATGATGTGTTAAAATTTTATGGGTACAACTTTCCTTTCATGTCTAAAAGACATGATCTATTACCAGTTGTCCTGGTCCATCAACTTATACAGTCTTCGAGGTACACCTCTTTTGTGATGTTCTCTGAACCTCAGGTGTAGGAGTTTATTGTAGATGTACTAATTCAGACTATGTACCTCAGTTACTTATTCTCTCCATTTGAACAGCTGTGAATCAGAATGGACTGATATCAGAAAGAGTTCTTTTGATGGTGAGAGCAATATTTATTTTTTAACATAAGGGTTCAAGTAGATTGAATACAGTCAGCAATTATATTGATTTAGGAAAATGATACATGTACATTCTTGATATGGTCCATGGCCACTCCAGCCATGGGTAGTTGGCTAGGATTACAGACTTGGGTATTAATTCCTTATTATTGATCATTGTTATTTTGGGGATAACTAACAGCTGTATGATTGGACCTAAGGCCTCTCTCTTTATTATGTCTCTAATTCTTAACACAATGGGTTACCAAAATAAACACATTCAATGGATTCCTCTTTATGTCCAAGTCCACAGAAAGTTCCAGTTATATCCTGATTGGTTGTTTTCATATACAGATTATTATACTGTCTGAAAGGAAGTACCCCTCTCCTAGAATATGTGTTCCTAAAATATGCATTCTACATGAACAAGTATATTTTTATTTTGTCTCCTGTTCCTTATCACTTGCAACTATACTTGATATAGCACAGACACTAAAAAGTCTGTTGCTTGAATGACAGACTATTTGATAAAAAAAAAAAGGTGTCAGTACTATAGTACCTACATACATCGAATGACAAAAATGAAGTGACAAAAATGTATTACCCATTAAGTTATGGGTATGTATATTTTTTATTTGTGTGTAATTAGAAAATTCATAACAACAACTTTTATTGCCCTTACAAACATATGAGAATTAGGATGCCCTCAGTGTTGTTGACTTATTTTTAAATCAAGACTTAGATTGATAAATTTTCTATAAAGCAGGTTTTGCTCAATAGGCAGCTCTGAGTATACTAATGCTTCTATTTTAAGGCTTTTCTTTTGAAGTAAACACTAAAACACTAACTATGCAATGAATTCATAAATGAACTGTGTCCCATAAGCTGACATGAGATTTTTGAGCACAATGTCAGTCTCTTTAGTTAATCTTCTGCTTATATGCAATGCAGGGTTGTTCAATACAATACATTTAGCTATGTGTGACTACTCTAGAATGTACTGATGGGAATTCCAGATGACACATTTTGAAGGATCCATTATTATAGCTATAACTGTAAAGGACAAGGTCATTTATCTCACTGTTATTCTGTGAACTACTACCTTAATGTAAAAATATGACAATGGCAAATTATTGCCATTATTAATTTCCTTTTAAAAATAATTTTAAAGTTTTACTTTATTTTATGTGTATGAGTGTTTTACCTGTATATATGTATGAATGTGTGTTTACCACTTTATACAGTGTCCACTGAGGTCAGAAGAGGGCATCAAATCAACTTATATACCATTTTGAGCTTCTATGTGTATGTTGAAAATGGCACCCAGATCATGAATCCAGGTCTTGATGCCTTATTTATTCATTTATATATTGTCTTTTATGCTAGTATTGAAAGGTGGATCTATGTTGTGCATGTCACCAAGTGCTATACACAGAGCTATGTCCCCTATTCTATAATGTAAATCTTTAACATTTCTTCTGTTTAATTTTGAAATCTAAATTTCATTTGCAATGAAAGGCACCATCCACTGAAATTGACTAGACCCAAAGACTGTACATCTCAGTGAACTTCTGTACAGTTACAGTACCCATTCAAATAATGCAGAGATTCACATTGGATTTCCACTTTTACTATTAAATACATATTTCATGCACTTATCCACCACCAAATATAAAACATTAGAAAAAAAGAAATAAAAGAAAAAAAATTGCCTAATCCCTTTTTTAGGACTCAAGTAACCATTATCTTTACACTCACTCATCCATTTCTTGTCACACAGTAACACTTTCTTGTTCTTGTTTTTATGTTATACTGTATACATTTGTACACTTATATGCAAACAAACACACACACATACAAGGTTCATATGAGGTGAAATATGTGTCTTTTCTGCCTTAGATTATATGAAATCACTTTTTATTATACATTCTAAGTTTGTTCAGTTTCCTTCATGTTTTAAATTTTATTTTTCTTTCTAGGTACATTTTTAAAATATTTGTAAAATGTGTGTGTGTCTGTCTGTGTGTGTGTGTGTATCTGTGTCTCTCTGTGTGTGTGTTCATGCATTCAGGTGAATATACTCAGGTGAGTACAGGTGCCTAAGAACATTCCCTGGAGATAAACTCATAAGAGACTGTGAACTGCTGGATATCAGTAATGGGAATTGATCTTTGGTCATTTGGAAAGACAGACAACAAATACTCTAAACTCTTTAGTTTATCAGTCCAGCCCAATACAAAAGTTCTAAATACTGAGAACATTCCCAGTATACCCAAAGTTATATAAGGAGAAAAGAATCTGCATTCAAGTATCTATTGTACAGTTCAGCTTGGCTGTATTTAGACTACTGTACTTTTTAAGAAGCATATGAGCCACAGCTTTCTTTGACCAAATTTTAAGTCTTAGTTTCCTACCATTCATACTATGTCTCTTGGAGTCTACATTCATAAATTTTATGTGTATTAATTTGGGACATTTTCTAATAGATAGATAGATAGATAGATAGATAGATAGATAGATAGATCATAGATTATAGATAGATGATAGATAGATAGATAGATAGATAGATAGATAGATAGATAGATAGATAATGTGGTGTGTGTGTGTGTGTATTTGTGTATGAATGTGCAGATGTGTGCAGATGTCTGTGGAGACCAAAATAAAATATTAAATTTGCTGGAGTGAGAGTTACAGGGATCTGTAGCCTACCTATGCAGGTGCTAAGAACCAAACTCAGGTCCTCTAGAAGAGCATCAAACATTCTCAAACACTGAGCTATCTGTGTAGCCCCTCTAATGGGTATTTTCATAGTTAAAGGCAGCATTTTTTCTCTAAATGCTGCACAGCATCATTTCTCATAATTCTTTATACTATGTATATGTAGCATTTTCTATTTTCCCATCAGAATAAACATCTAACGAAAGCCATAATTTCTTATGCTGTAACACTTGCTTTCTGTTTTCTTAGCATTGAATTTGTGATGAGCTGAATTCCCACAAATTCCCTCTGGTTATATTATATGGTCTCATTAGTTGATAATGCCACTAATCCAGGCAAGGGCCTGCTCCAAAAGCACCCTTATTTTTTTTCATTTTGTCCAGTTATGTAGATATCATCTCAGAATCACCCCATATCCTCTGCCTTTATCCTACCTACTGATTTTTGGTTTAAGATATTGCTTTGACACTGATTGATATTTTTTTTTTTTTTTTTAAAAAAGAGTCATAGTAGTCTTGGTCATAATTCATGGACATGTGATAGGGTAAAACCTGTGGATATGAATAAAGGTTCAGGCCACATAAAGGAAACAGAAGCAAATGAGAGGTAATGAACAAGAAGTCCTTCTCATAAGCACCCACGCTATGTTCTATGTTTCAAAATACAAAGGACTTCACCCCCGAGTTTGTTTCCTGACGCACACACTACAATGATTCATAAGTTGTAGCTCATGAAGAAAACTGAGTTGAAAATATTCAGAATTTTATGAACTACCTTCTAGAGAAATGCTCTGAAAATTGGTGTTAGCAGCATGTCAGCTATCTTTAGTAACACTTGTTGTTTAAAGAATTTAAAATATTTAGCTATTCTGATTGGTGGGGAACTGAACTCCTTGATAGGTTCCCATATGTTCCACTGACTTCTAGGAAAACTGAGACTCTTGGAAATTTATTTATTGGCTCATCCAGCTCAGTGTTGTCTGGAAATATCCTGCTCGAATCCTACTGCTATTGTCTTGTGTTGTAAAACTTCTTTATAAATTTGAAATACTGACCCAACTTCTTTAAATGGGGTATAAATATTGACTTCTAGCTTCTGATGTGACTAGCTTTGTTGAAGCTGATGGTTTAAAATGCCCTGTCCTTAACTTTAATTTAAGCTCACATATCAACTAACTCAAGATTTAAAACTTCATATCTCATCTAGAGAACTAGTCTCTATTCATAGCTTAGAGAATTTTATTCTACTCTGTACTTAAATAATTTTAATGTTAATTAGGTATTAGACTTAACATCAAACGGACATTTGTGTCTTTGAAGACATAGGCTTAAAGACACAATTGATAATCTTCCTAGAATATTTATTTATTTGTGTAGATTTTCTTCATGTACTCCCAATGCCAGTTGAGACATGCACCACATTTAAATTCACATGTATGCAGGTCAAATGTTATTTTGCTGCTATTAAAAATTTAGATGAGATAACCGATTTTCTTCATTTAGGCTGCTTTGAAGCTCCATGCAGATTATGTAGTTCAAACAGACTTATTTCATAGTCTGGTAAGACTGAAGTCAAGAAGGCTGTAAAGTCAGTGTCTGCCAAGTATTCCTATCAGTATTTCAGATAGTTACTTCCTGTAATGACTCTCTGTTAACTTGTAACTTCTAGGTGTGTGCCCACAGAGGGACAGAAAATGCTCCCTTTCTCTTTGTGAGGGTACTAATCTTACCATGCAGAGCAGAAGCCTCATGATCTCATCTAAACCTAAAAATTTCCCAAAGAACTCATTTCTAAATGCTACCTTACTGAGGTTTAGAGTTAGAAATTTGGCAGGAATGTGAGATATTTTAGTTCATAATTCAGTGAATCTTTGAGTTGTAAAGATCATTTACTATAGCAGATTGACATTAAATCATCTTTCCTGGCACTAGCCCATTGATAGATTAGGTTACCTAGGGCCAGATTGTCAGCTCCAAGTACATATACACATCAAATTACAAAATGGTCTCAGCAGAATAATATACATGTATAATGTGTGTGTGTGTGTGTGTGTGTGTGTGTGTGTATGTGTGTATGTGTGTGTGTGTGTGTGTGTGTGTGTGTGTATGTGTGAGAGAAACAATACAAATTTAAGAATGATAGGCCATAATGTTGAGAGAAAGTAGGGGTGGAATGAGGACATTTGGACTGAGGAATGTATGTGGTGAAAGGTAGGCAAATACAGTATTCATACATCATAAATTATCTCTATATCACCTCTATAAATAAGAAGTAAGGTTAGATAATGAAGACTCATTCAATTTGTTCATTTTTCTTAGAATTTCCTATATGTAGACAATTGGGGAGACAGAAACAGAAGAAAAAAAACTCGGGTTCTTGTTTGCTATGTTTGCCTATTCTTGAAATGTCTAAGACAAACAGGATCCTGACCAGGGGACACTAATTACCTGTGCTCCTAATTGGCTGTGCAAACTAATTAGCACCCATCTGTATCTGAGAATATGTCAGTATACATATCCTTTGACACATGAGACTACTTTAAATATGTATGTCTTCCATATGTCATGCTTTTTGAATTCTATATACAAATTTATTTGCCCAGCATTTTATGTTCAACCAAATGGAGTTCTAAGGGCAACTTCACTTACATTTAACCTTAAATGATGACTTTAAATCCTAATTACTGACTTAGATGTAGATCCACTGCAATTAATATGTCACCGAACCATTAAAATACAGTTTTATTTTGAATAGGAGTTATGGTTAAAGTGCAGGTTTCAGGGCAGTTGTCAAATACGTAATGATGGGAACAGGGTCTGTAAATGCATCGGTAAGTGATGCCATCATTATGTGAACACTGAGTGTACCTAAGCAGATCTATGTGGTATATATATCACCCACTGTCTTGATGCAATTACAGTAAACATTTGAATGCATGAAGCTACATCCAGCATAATGTGGCATACTTTTTAAAGTATACTTTCTTTTTCATAAGTAGGAGTATACTTTAAATTAAGAATAGAAAGTCCATTTGCCACATTATACAATAACACAGATGTTTACCAAATATAATACAATGTATATAATTATAAGTATATAATTTTATAGGGCTAGAAGTGTGTCAGGCACATTCAGACAGGCAACATCATAAACATATGAGTATTACATTTTGCTATGCTATTACTGTATCTATGATGTCTCCAGGGAATAGCAACTTTTTAGCTCCATTACAATCTAATGGTGCCACTATCATATACAGTTCACAAATGATGGAAACCCTGTTATGTGGTACATGACCACATTCACTCATATGAAACCATGAGCTGGGTGTTGCAAGCATAACAGATAAAACCATACTAGCATTAATTAACTTATAAAAAAAATACAAACATTGCTAGACACTAAAATCCCAGAATCACCTCATATATGGGTAGTAGTTAGATGAAGACATAGCTTGTTGGCAGTTTATTGCAATAACTAGAAGGCATTTTGATAAAAATGAATTATTTGTGGCAATTAAGTTTAAACCCTAACATCTAAAGCTTAGAGAGACAGGATTGGGGATGGAATTAGTTTATTAGAGTAGAGCTCTCTCAGTGTGGTTATTGACTTTTAAAAAAAAAATAGCCACTCAGGTATTACACTTTGGTTAGCAAATTATGAATTCAGTGCTGCAGGAGATCAGAATGATTACAATGTTGAAGTCAACCCTTACTATTTCTTAGGTAGAAAGCAGAGTTCAGTGGTAGAGAGCTTGCCTAACATGCACAATACTCTGTGTTCAATGTCTATACCAAGTATTACAAATATTAAATAATCAGTAAAAAAAAATATCCCAGCTCCTTTTATTCTGTGAGTTGATACTGAGGACACAGCAATAGACACACTAGAAAAAAACAAACAAATAAAACAAGAACAAAAACAAACAACACCAACACACACACACACACACACACACACACACACACACACACACACACACCCTTTTCATCAAAAACCCCAGGAATCAAAGAGCTTCACCTTACATTTACATTTCCGATTCCAGGACTGTGAGTAATACATTTTTGTTTTTTGACTCAGCCTGTAGATAATATTCTGTTACAACAGCCATCTGACTTCAACAATATCAGATCTGGTCAATATGATGTCAGATGAATGAATCTGATAGGCTTTATGTAGTATTTCTTAAATAGTAAACAACAAACAGCTATAAAGAAGCTTAGCTGTACCTATAGATGAGTTTTCCAGGGTACCACACTCTTCTTTATAATCTCCTTTTTGAGAGTCTGGACTCCTTGAGAAAGCTGCTGCTGAAGCTAATCTCTTTGCGAGCTGGCTGCAACAGACAGTTCTCTGTGTGACTAATTCATCCTTGATGAAAGTTTGACTTATTAACTTACTAAAACAGGAAGCTGTTCTAATCTATGTATAAGCATGTGGTATATAGATCAATGACTTGTTTCTTCAATGACAAGTGCAACTATATCATTTTCCTCATAATTAATAATAACATAATTATTTGTTACCAAAGTTCCCAAATACAGAATTCATACTTGAAATGATGAGAATAAAAATTTCCTTACAAATTCAATCGCATGATGCTATCTTCTGTAGACACCTCTCAAGCTCACAAGGTGCACAATTTGAATAAGGCTCAGAGAAAGAAAGGTATGGAGAAGTTCAAGATGATCTTACAACATGGGGCTTATCTCAAACACAGCTTTAAACCATGGTAGCTTAGAGAGTGCATCTACAATGACAAGCAAAACAAGGCTAATCAAAGAAGCTATTTTCTTGTGTAAACAATTTGCTACTTAAAGAGACAAAAATCTTAAGTCTTTTTTCCTAGAACTTTAAATAGAATAATATAAAAATGTTGATGTAAGGCTGCTTTTTATTACTATTCTGAAATCTGGCAATGGCCATCATTCTATGAGTAGCTAGGCCAGTTTTAATTTTTTTTAAGTGAGATATTTTATTTATTTGCATTTCAAATGTTATCCCCTTTCCCGATTTCCCCTCTGCAAATCCTCCATGCCATTCCTCCTTACCCTGCTTCTATGAGGGTACTCCCTCACACAATTACCCATTCCCACCTCACTGTCCTAGCATTTTTCTACATTAGGGTATCAAGCCTCCACAGAAGCAAGGGCTTCCCTTCACATTGACGCCAGATGAAGCCCTTTAAGCTTCTTCAGTTCTTCCCCTAACTCCTCCATCGGGGTCCCTGTGCTCAGTCCAATAGTTGGCTGCAAATATCCACATCTGTTTTGGTCAGTGTCTAGCAGAGCCTCTCAGGAGACAGCTGTTATCAGTCTCCAGTCAGTAAGCACTTCTTGGCATCAGCAATAGTGTCTGGGTTTGGTGTCTGCATGTGGGATGGATCCCCAGATGGGGAAGTTTCTGGATGACCTTTCCTTCAGTCTCTGCTCTACTCTTTGTCTTTGTATTTCATTTAGACCAATTTAACCCAATTCTGGGTTAAAATTTTGAAGATGGGTAGGTAACCCCATTCCTGAACTGAGGGGCAATACCTAACCCCTGAATATAGTTTAAGCAGGTTCTCCCACCACTTTGTGGGGGTATTTCAGCTAATGTGATCCCCGTGGGGTCCTGGGGAGGCTCTTGCTTTCCTGGAATCTTGGACTTTCTGGTTGCTACCCCTAGTTCCCTATCCCCCTTGCCACATACCTTTGTTCAATTTTCTGAACTTCTGTACAACACCTCCATCTCTTCCACTACCAAATTCTGCCCCTCTTTTTCTCTGTCTCCTCCATCTCCTCCTCTACCAAATTCTGCCCCTCTTTTTCTGTATCTCCTCTTTTCTTCTTCACAAGTCCCTCCCAACCTCTACTTCCCTTGATTATTTTGTACCCCTTACTAATTAGGACTGAAACATCCACTCTTTAGTCTTCCTTCCACTTGAAGTTCTAGCTAGAACAATTAGACAACAAAAGGATGTCAAAGGGATACAAATTGAAAAGGAAGAAGTTAAAATATCACTATTTGCAGATGATATAATAATATACTTAAGTGACATCAAAAATTTTACCAGAGAACTCTTATAGCTGATAAACAACTTCAGCAAAGTAGCTGGATAGAAAATGAACTCAAACAAATAATTAGCCTTCCTATACTCAAAGATTCACAGGCTGAGAAAGAAATTAGGGAAATGACACTCTTTCCAACAGTCACAGATAATATAAAATACCTTGGCATGACTCTAACCAAACAAGTGAAAGATCTGTATGTCAAGAACTTTAAGTATCTTAAGAAAGAAATCAAACAAGACCTCAGAAGATTGAAATATCTCCCATGCTCATGGATTGGTAGGATTAATATAGTAAAATTGCTAAAAGTAGTCCACAGATTCAATGCAATCCCCATCAAAATTGCAATTCAATTCTTCATAGAGTTAGAAAGAGCAATCCCCAAAATCATTTGTAATAACAAAAAACTCAGGAGAATATAAACTATTCTCAATAATAAAATAACATCTGGAGGAATCACCATCCCTGACCTCAAGCTGCACTCCAGAGCAATATTGATAAAACCTGCATGGTATTGGTACAGTGACAAGCAGGTAGATCAATAGAATAGAATTGAATACCCAGAAATGAACCCTCACACCTATAGTCACTTGATTTTTGACAAAGAAGCTAAAATCATTCAGTGGAAAAAAGACATTTTCAACAAATGATGCTGGTTGAACTGGAGGTCAGCATGTAGAAGAATGTAAATTGACCCATTCTTATCACCTTGTACAAAACCCAAGTCCAGTTGGAACAAGGACCACCACATAAAACCAAATACACTGAAATTAATAGAAAAGAAAATGGGGATGAGCCTTGAACACTTGGGCACAGGGGAAAATTTTGTGAACATAATATCAATGGCTTATTCTCTAAGATCAAGAATTGATATATGGGAACCATAAAATTGCAAAGCTTCTGTAAGGCAAATGTATCTTTGCCAGTTAGCTGTAGGTATGACAATAATATTTCAGTCTCAGCATCATTGAAGGAGAGGAAGGTTTTCTGGATTGTTAAAATGACAATGATGATGATGATGATGATGATGATGATGATGATGATGATGATATTGATTTGAGTTGAATAGATATAAGCAATTTAAGCCCAAATATTTAATATTCATGCTGTGGTTTTGTTCTTGAAAGTCTCACAAAAATCCTCTTGTGTTGAAGATTTGACCCCATGGTGCTGTTGTTGGGAGACAGGTGAATTTTTAGAAGGAGAACCAGTAGGAAATCTTTACATATTAGATCATGTTTTTAGAGGTGGTTGTGTTTCTTCTTCCTCTTTGCTCCCAACTTATAAGGTAGTTTTCTTTTTCCTTAATATCAACCATTAATGTGTTACATTCTACCAAAGGAATAAAAGCACCAAGTAGCTCTGAACACAAATTTAACCGATATATCAAAGTTAACTTTTCTCTTTATTTGTTATTTATTTGTAAAGTTGAAAAGATATGTTATATATCCTTTGGAGAACCAGGATTATTTTTCAGGATCCAACAGCTTTTGGACTATCAAAGATGACTTAGAGCGTCTGGATGTTTGCCACCAAGTCTAAAGACCACAGGTTTAGTCCCCATGACTAACATGGTAGAAGAAAACTAACTTGAAGAACTTGTCTTCTAATCGCCACACTTATGTTGAGACATACATATTCTTGCATATGAACTCACACATATACATACATACATACATATATACATAAACACAGACAGAGACAGAGAGAGACAGAGAAATATAGAGACAGAGAAAGACAGAGACAGAGAAAGACAGAGACAGAGAGAGAATATAGGCATCTTGTTTGCTCAGCAAGTTCACCATATACAAAGACTGTCAGGTTGAATGAAGACCTATTTACTTTATGGCTTTAGAATTTAATTTACTTAAAGAAGCTCTGCTAATAAGGTTGCCAGCTAATAAAAGAGCTGATGATCTACTCAGGATGAAAACTCCCATGAGAATAGATATCTACTCTCAGGAGAATGATAGTCTGATAGGTTAACATGGAAAGCAAATGAATTCTACCAATAACATCTGTATACATAAGCCAAAATAAGGCCCGGAGTCCATCAAATAGATATTCTTCCGTCAGTTTACAGAAGAATAAACTTGTCTACTGCATATGATCACCACACTCTGATTTTTCAGAGAAATTGAGTCATTACAAAAGGTATGTGTCTAAACATTCAACTGCTTTGCTTCCCTCTCAGATATAAGAAATACTACCAAAGCTGATGGAATCTCTCTCAGGAGGGAATTGATGAACTAACACAGGAAAGGTTAAGCTCTCATAATCTCCCATGAATATAAGATCTTTCTGATATATGAAGAAAAAAGAAATCTATATTGCCTTCAAAGATAGTTGTTCTAATATACAGTAATGGTTAGTCAGTGGTCTAAGGCTATCCACAACTTGCTTGGATAGTTCAGAGTCTTAGGATATGTATCCATGTCCCAACTCCAGGAACTAACAGTTAAAATTAATTCCAAATATAATTCAGTACTTCTTGTTCACTACCACATAGCATGACAGTGTGAAAGTAGAAATAGTCTTCCTGTGGAAAATGGGGAATCTGCTGAATAAATATTTATTTGAAGGATACTATACAATTATTAAATAATCTATCTGGAAAGCAAACACAGAAAGGAAGAAAATGTACTAAAATTATAGTTTACTATTCTTGGCGATATTTCCATTCTCTGGCAAATTTCCTTTTAAAATTTACTCCTTTTTCTCTCATTTATTCAAACAAAGAAAACTGTATTGAACTGGGATGTAGCTCAGTCACCTAAGTGCTTGCCTGTGATGCATGGATTCCTGAGCTTAGAAATTGAGAAAATAGTTTAAAAGCTCTAATTGCTCTTATAAAAGGCCCAGATATGTTTATTAGCACCCAGATCATAGCATTTTCAACCACCTGTATCTCTAGTGCAAGAAACTCTGACCAACTTTGGTTCTGCAAGCATCTAAAAATGTGCAGTACACATTAAAGTATACAGGCACTCATGCATACCCATGAATAAAAATTGTAATTACATCTGAAAAATCTGAGTTTAAAAATTAGTGAAGCATATCAGAAATTTACTCTGATTTGAACTAGATAAAGCTCTAATGTTGAGAAGGGAAGTAGACACAGAGACCCATTCTCAACCAAGTAGTTTTTTTTTTGTTTGTTTGTTTTTTGTTTTTTGTTTTGTTTTGTTTTGTTTTTTCAAAATCTACTAGAAAATAGAAAAACTGTGTTCTCCAATGTAGCAACACTGGGCAGGATCCATGCATTGTAGTTCCTGTTTGTTTGTTTGTGTGCACTTCTTTTTTTTTTTTTTTTTTTCTGTTTTTGAAAAATCTGTATTATTGCTTTATATTTGATGGGTTTTTCTATATTGTTGTTTTGTTATTTTTAAAAAGATGATAGATAGATAGATAGATAGATAGATAGATAGATAGCCAATGATATTGGTGGACGAGAAATAAGGTGAATCTGAAAATAATTGGGAGAGAAAAAATAATGTATTTTAAGTGTTGTATTAAAACTATAACAAAACAGTTAAAAGTTTCAGGCATGAATTTTTCCAGCTGAAACAGACAACAGAGAGACTCGGTCACCTGCTGAAGTCCACAACTGATCTCCTGGAGAGAATTGACATGGTAATCAATCTGATGATTCTCCTCATCTCTACCCAGCAGCATACTCAAATATTTCAAAGTTCAGTCTAAGAAACTATTAATACTAAATGAAGAGCCTTTTATCTATAATAGACAAATTGTGAAAAATGACTGAAAATTATTTGGAATCAATTAAAAGTGATTAACATGCCATTGCTTTTATATATTTAAAAAAGGCTGGAAGATTTGATCAATGAGTGCTGTACACATGTTCTAAGATATGGCAGTGCATCTCATTATTAGGTACAATTAATTTTAGCACAAAAGTATAACACTAATGTAGTTTAGTGTACTGTTGAAGAAGACTTGGTAAAATTTGATCTGAGATGCTGTTTCTTAGAAAATAAAAGCATTGTGCTTTCCTGTAATAAATAAAGAAGCATCATCTGTTATAATATTTTCTCATTGTCTCCACTTAATGATTCTGCTAGACTGGCTGGTTCATCTGAGGGTCCTCCTGTCTCTTCTTAAATAGCACCAGAATTATAAACATGTGCAATCATACTTCACTTTTTAATGTTTGTTATTGGGATGGAACTTGGGTCCTAATTGCTTGTTCTGAAAACACTTTACCAAGTAAATCCTCTGCCCAGTGCCATGAGACTTTTAATATCTTGTAAAACAGAATTAAAACTTCTGTATAATACCAAATAAGAAAAATGACTAAAATATTTTATATTTTGTTTTTTTCTATAAAAAATTCAAAAAATTTTTGCACAATTTTTTATTCATATAGATTTTTTAAACTCAACTTCTTTTCTTTGAACATGAAACTATATTTTATTAAAAGTTTGAGGATCAATTCTTTTTTTCTTTTTATTGGTTATTTTATTTATTTACATTTCAAATGTTGTCTCCCTTCCCAGTTTCTTCTCCTCCAACCCCCTATTCCGACCCCCTCCCTCTGCCTGTATAAAGGTGCTTCCACACCCAGCTACCCACTCCTTCTTCACTGCCCTAGCGTTTCCCTATGCTGAGATATTCAGCCTCCACAGGACCAAGGACCTCTCCTCCCATCGATGCCCAATAAGGCCATCCTTTGCTATATATGCAGCTAGAGCCATGGGTCCCAACATATGTACTTTTTGGTTGATGGTTTAGTCCCTGGGAACTCTGGGGTTCCAGTTAGTTGATGCTGATGTTCTTCCTGTGGAGTTGCAATCCCCTTCACCTCCTTCAGTCCTTCCCCTAACTCTTCCATTGGGTTCCCTGGGCTCAATCTAATGTTTGGCTGCAAGCATCCACATCTGTATTGGTCAGGTGCTGGAAGAGCCTCTCAGGGGAGAGCTATACTAGGCTCCTCTCAGCAAGCACTACTTGGTATCAACAGTAGTGACTGAGTTTGGTGTCTGAAGATGGAAAAGGGGGGTGGGGAGGGGCAGTCTCTGGATGGCCTTTCTTTCAGTCTCTGCTCCACTCATTGTCCTTGCATTTCCATTAGACAGGAACAATTCTGGGTTAAAATTTTTGAGATGGGTGGGTGGCCCCTTCTCTCAAATGAGGGCCATGCCTATCCACTAGCTATGATCTCTACAGGGTCTACCCTTTGTTGGGTATTTCATCTAAAGCCATCTCTGTTGGGTCCTGGGAACCTCTTGTTTCCCTGGGAGTTTCTAGTAGTTACCCCCAAGTTCCCAATCTCCCACTGCTATACACCACCATTCAATTTCCTGACCCTCTGGATTTCTCTTGTTGCTTCCCACAGCTAATTCTGCCCTCTTCTCTCCCCCTTCACTCTCCCTCCCAGATCCTTCCCTTCCTCTACCTGTCATGATTATTTTGTTCCCACTTAAGTAGGACTTAATCATCCATACTTTGGTCTCTCTTTTTCTAGAGCTTCATATAGTCTGTGAGTGGTATTATGGGTATTCTGAGCTTTTGAACTAATATCCACTTATCAGTGGGTACATACCATGTGTGTTCTTTTGTGACTAGATTACTTCACTCAGGATGATATTTTCTAGTTCCATCCATTTGTCTAAGAATTTCATAAAGTCATTGTTTTTAATAGCTGAGTAGTAATCCATTGTGTAAATGTAGCACATTTTCTGTATCCATTTCTCTGTTGAGGAACATCTGGGTTGCTTCTGGCTACTATAAATAAGGCTACTATGAACATGTGTCCTTGTTACATGTTGGAGCACCTTTTGGGTATATGCCCAGGAGTGGTATAGCTGGGTCCTCAGGTAAAACTATTCCCAATTTTCTGCGGAATTGCCAGACTGATTTCCAGAGTGGTTGTACCAGCTTACATTGTACCAGCTTGCAGTCCCACCAGCAATGGAGGAGTGTTCCTCTTTCTCCACATCTTTGCTAGCACATGCTGTCACCTGAGCTTTGATCTTAGCCATTCTGACTGATGTAATCTTACCCCAGTCAACCTAACTTTGTGTTATTTCACTATAAACAAAACAAAGAAATAAAAGCACAATTATGCCCATAAAGTTCAAGTTGTGTTGGCCTTGATAATAGTTACATGATTATATTTGTTTGGAAGTTATTTATTGAGGTAGAAGCACTTTTGAACAGATATCAACTTCATTAAAGACATTTGAAGCTTAAATAATGAGAGCTAAACAGGATTAATTTTGCTTTGCCTGGTAGGGAACCCATTGAAAACAGAAAACTCTCAAAGAATTTTTTTGAAGCTAAGTTTTAAAAAAGAAAATTGAAATTAATCTGTGGAAGTAAAATTATATAAATAAGTTTCCTAATGGTGTATGAGGGTAAAATTTTCAGTCATAAAACTTAATAAATGTGAGTTTACTAGAGTCCACAAAATAACCACTCACCAGCCACTTTTTTCTCTGATAATGGGAACATTATAACTGCTTATAACTCCAGCTCAAATGGATCTAGTACCTGTTTGTGGCCTTTGCATAGAGCCAACACAAAACGTGCATATATACTGACACATAAACAAACACACACACACACACACACACACATACACACACATATAAATCAATTGAAAAAAATCTGATTTTGAAATATGATCAGTATGGTGAATTAATTGAATTTTTAATTTAAATTAAATTTATTTTAATATAAAAAGTATATGTGTTTATTGGCAGCTAAATTTGGTAGCATACTAATAGTTGACATACCACACTGAAAGCAAACATGTAGTTTTAATTTTTTAATAAATAAAATTGCATACATAAAGACATATGCAGAGACAGAGATGCATTTATAAAGACAAAAACACACATACATACAGACAGACCCAGACTTACAACCAGACCTAGAGAAAAACACCCATATTCTTTCTCTCTCTCTCTCTCTCTCTCTCTCTCTCTCTCTCTCTCTCTCTCTTTCTCTCTCTCTCTCTCTCGTTCTTGGGCCCCCAGTCTGCACGGTCTTCTTACTATTTACAGAACCTGCCTGGCTAGGCATTTGTTCCCTAAGAGAAGAAAACTAATGTTACATATAGGTGACTGAAATGGAAGATGTTCAAATATCACTATTTGCAGATGATACGATAGTATACTTATGTGACCCCAAAAATTTTTACCAGAGAACTCCTAAATCTGATCGACAACTTCAGCAAAATGGCTGGATATAAAATTGACTCAAACAAATCAATAGCCTTCCTCTACTCAAAGGATAAACAAGCTGAGAAAGAATTAAAGAAATGATACCCTTCACAATAGTCACAATAATATAAAATACCATGGTGAGAATCTAACCAAGCAATGGAAGATCTGTATGACAAGAACTTCAGGTTCCTGAAGAAAAAAATTGAAGATTTCAGAAGATGGAAAGATCTCCTTGTACAAAAGTCAAGTCCAATTGGATCAAGGACCTCTACATAAAACCAGATACACTGAAACTAATAGAAGAGAAAATAGGGAAGAGCCTTGAACATATGGGCATAGTGGAAAAGTTCCTGAACAGAACACCAGTGACTTATGCTTTAAGATCAAGAATTGACAAATGGGACCTCATAAAATTGCAAAGCTTCTATAAGGCAAAGGGCATGGTCAATAGGACAAAAGAACAAACAACAGATTGGGAAAAGGTCTTTACCAATCCTTCACCCGATAGAGAGCTAATATCAAAAATATACAAAGAACTCAAGAAATTAGACTCCAGACAATCAAATAACCCTATTAAAATTGGGGCATAGAGCTCACCAAAGAATTTTCAACTGAGGAATATTTAATGGCTGAAAAACACCTAAAGAAATGTTTAACATCTTTAGTCAGCAGGAAAACTCAAATCAAAACAACCATGAAATTCTACCTCACACCAGTCAGAATGGCTAAGATCAAAAACTCAGGTGACAACAGATGCTGATGAGGATGTGGAGAAAGGCAAATACTCCTCCATTGTTGCTGGGATTACCATCTGGTACACCAATGTGGAAATCAGACTGTCCATTCGTCAGAAAATTGGACATAGTATTACCTGAGGATCCAGCTATACCACTCCTAGGTACATCCCCAAAACATGCTCCAAAATTTAACAAAACAAATGTTCTACTACATTCATAACAGCCAATTTATAATAGCCAGAAGCTGGCAAGAACCAAGATGTCCTTCAATAGAAAAATGGATATAGAAAATGTGGTACAATTACCCAATTACTAAACTATTAAAAACAATGAATTCGAGAAATTTTTAGGTAAATGGATGGAACTAGAAAATATCATACTGAGTGAGGAAACCTAATCACAAAAGAACATACATGGTATGTACTCACTGATAAATGGATATTAGCCCAAAAGCACACAATACCCAAGATACAACTCACAGGCCACATGAAGCTCAAGAAAAAGAAGAAATATCAAAGTATAGGTGCTTCAGTCTTTCTTAGAGGAGTAACAAAATAGTCATGGGAGCAAATAATAAGACAAAGTGTGAAGCAGAAACTGGAGGAAGGACCTTCTGGAGATTGCCCCTCCTGGGGATTCATCCCATATGCAATCACTAAATGCAAACACTGTTGTGGATGTCAGGAAGGTCATGCTGACATGAGCCTGATATGCCTTCTCCTGAAAGGCTCTGCCAGAGCCTGACATATATAGACATGAAGGTTCGCAGTTAACTGAATAGATCACAGGGGGTCCCAAATAGAGGAGTTAAAGAGAAGACTGAAGGAGTTGAAGAGACTTGCAGCCCTATGGGGAGAGCAACAATATCAACCAACCAGAGCTCCCAGGTTCTAAACAGCCAACCTGGGAACATACATAAAGAAACCCATAGCTCCAGTTGTATATCAAGTGGAGGATGGCCTTATCAGGCATCAGTGGGAGAGGAGGGACTTGGTCAAGTGAAGGCTGGATGCCCCACTGTGGTGGAATTCAAGGGCAGTGAATTTGGGAGTTTTTAGATGGGTTGAGGCACACCCTCATAGAAGTAGAAAGAGGTGGGATGTGATAAGGGATTTCTTGGGGGGGGGGAATGGGAAAGGGTATAACATCTGAAATGTAGTTGAAAAAAAATCATCCAAAAATAATAATAAAATAAAACACAACAACAACAACAAAAAAAACCCAGATAATAGTACTGGCTATTACAGTTAAGCATTTGAGACTTTTTATCAACAAGTTAATATTACCTATATTACTGGGATTCCTTATAATCTTCAAGGACAAGTTACTGTGGAAGTTCCTAATGGAACTTTAAAACAATATCTTCATAAAATTAAAAACAAAACAAAACAAAAAGACCAAGAAGGTATATCTCTGTAAACCACAAATTTATTTAAATCATGTTCTTTTTATTTTATTTTTTTAAAGACTGGATCCTAAGAAACTTTCTGCTGAGTATCTATGTCACCCTACAACTAGGCATACTTATGCACAGGTGAAAAGGAAATATCCACTTACTGGGATATGACATGATTCCGATCAGGTATTTAATATGGGTAAGAGGGCATGTTTGTGTTTTTTCTGTGGGATGCTAAAAGAGTATGGTGGCCGCCAGAGTGACAGGTGAGACATGCTGATACCAGGACAAAGAATGATAGTGACCTGTGAGATTTCTGAGTTCCCTGAAAATGGTGACTAGGAAGCTGTACTGGACATATGTTCCTGACCCATCTTTGCTTGCCTGTATCCCAAATGGGACAAGTTGTCTTACCTCATGTTTTTAGATCTTCTGAAACAGAGAATCAAAAAGAGACATTATAATGATTCTTGTATTTTCCTTAAATGTGACCAGTTATTTGGACTCAATCACGAACTGGTCTAGAAATCAATTCAATAATGGAAATAACAGTCTTAATTTGGAATGCTGGTTCTGGATATTTTCAGAGACATATGTGGAAGTTTGCTGCAGTTCTTTATGGTGTTATGTTAGCAAGAGATAAAGCTGAGCCAGGATCTAGGTTTCAAACAAGCATTAGTATTTGTCTTAAGGCCTTTTTAATTGTCAAGTTAAAATTACTTCTGTTTATTCTACAGTATTTAATGTAAGTTGCATTGATTGTATACTTCCTAATTGTGTCAGTGTGTTGAAACCTGGCATGTCTGTTATTGAGGTTTATCAATGAGCTTTTGTTTTATTGCCCTGAGTATTACATAACATTTGTATTATGAAAAAGGCTTGCAAGTACTGGAAGAAGTGAGTCAAGTTTTAAGCAGAAGCAAAACAGTAGTGAGCTTGATTATTGCTGGTATGGTAGGGCCTGATTATTGCTGGTATAGCAGTTTTAATTGCATTAATTGATAGCACCATTGCTTCTGCAATTGCTTTGATACAAAAAGTTAAGACAGCTACTTTTATTAATCATTTAGCAAAAATTCTTACTAAGGTGTTAAGTATACAAGAGGATTTAGATAGGCATTTGGAACAATGGGTTGATGCTCTTTAATTCAATTTTTGGAAGGAGGTTCAGAGTTTAAGAATAAGGAGACATCTCGAGTGTCATGCCAAATACCATTGAATTTATGTTACTTCTAAAATTTACAATTATAATCACTATAATTAGAAGAAAGTTTAAAGACACTTGCAGTGTATTTGGCATAATTCTAACACCTCTCTAGATGTTTTAACTTTGTATAATGAGCTTATGAATTTAAAGAATGCTGCTCTGATGAGCACTGATGCAGCAGATACTGCTGAAAAAATTATCCATCCCCTGAGATCAGTATTTCTATTTTGGTCAAGTTTCAAGAATGGCATATATAGCTTGATCATGCTAGCCCTTTTTGTCCTGTAAATACTTTTATTACTGTCCATCATGTTCAAGCTTGTCTTTAACAACATCAACATGTTAGCAGTTAAAGTACTTGGCTTGAAACTGAAAATGGACTCCCAAACAGAATTATTAATTTAAGAGACTGGCAAGCCAAGGACAGGTAAGATTCTGTACAGAGCCTTTCCAACCTGAGACAGAAGTGCATTACTTTTGATAATGCATATTCCACAGCAGGTATAAAAAGCATTCCTGTTAGAACCACCTAAGACAAGCTTAGTCTTCTTTGTGAAATAAAAAAGGAGGAGAGCTTTTGGAGCTGCTTGGCAAGAATCTGACATTGGCCAAAGACAAGGAAATCAGCTTCGGGCAGGATTCTGACATTAGGCTCGAACAAAGAAGTAATTTCAGGCAGGAATCTAAATCTTAGGCTAGAAAAAATAAGTAGGCTTCAGACATGGAAATGACTTTGGGCTAGGACAGGGAAGTAGGATCAAATATTTTGGTCATCCTGATAAGCCCTTAGTAACAGTGGTCACGGGAATGATCAAGGAATTTTATTTATTGCCTTGCTTATTCTTTGACTATTTGTGTTTATTGTTTTGCTTGTTCCTTGACTATTTGTATCTATTGTATTTGCTAGTTCCTCAACCTATAACTTTCCTTAATACTTGCATGTAATTAAAATGGTATAAAAGCAAAAAGGAGGAGGGTGATGGGATAGGGGTTTTCTGGGGTTGGTGGGGAAAGGGGATGACATCTGAAATGTAAATAAACAAAATATACAATAAAACAAAACAAAAACAAAAAACAAAAATGACAAACCAATGATCTTTACTTTCGAATGGAATGGTTGTTTTTTAGTTTAAGGGCCCTCATAAAAGGGTTAATGTTTTATGGTAATGGAAACACATATTCTGCAACATCCCTTTTGGTCTCTGTTTGTTTGTTTGTTTTCTTGTCTGTTTGTTTCTTTTTTCTTCTTCTCTTCATGGAAGCCACAGTCCCCCAATTACTAGTAAGGTGCCTAGTGTTTATTGAAGATGTAATGTGAACTCTCACAGAGAAGCTTCATGCCTTGTGAAGCTAGCTGTTTTCATGTTAAAGGACATCTTGAGGCAACTAGCTTTTATTTAAACACTTGTCCCTGGATTGAAGAGAAACTGCTTCTTCTGGGGAGTGCTTTTTATTGCAACTATAACCAGAAAGATTATAAAACATATTACAGAATTCTAACAGTACCTCCCATAGCACTCTTTTTGAGATTTTCTCTCTCTACTGGAACATAGCACATGTTAAGCCACAAATGAAGGAGTTGGGATGGAATGTTGAAAACTTTTGTATGATCTGTTGTGGCCACCAAAGTGTAAATACCCAAGGGTAAGGACTTTATCTTATTTACTATACTCATAAATGGTTTATTAATATGTTCTGGTTAAAATGAATAACATAAATCACAAAAATATAATGCTTTCAAAGACAAAATGGTAAAACACCAAAGAATATGTAGCTATTGATCTTATTTAAATTTCTTTCATTCCATGCTCAAGCAAAATTATGCTCCCCTCTAGTGCCCACAGCTCATATCACTTGCCTCTTAATTTATACCGTAGAAGAATGTGATTACATTGGTGAAGTTAAAATGGTGAGCAAGAAAACAATGGTAGAGACATAGATGCCAAGCCTAAGGCTTACATTTTTAATGCAGGAGTTGAAATGAGAATTACAATGGAGATGCACTTTGCATATTATTTATATTGTAAATACTTTTGTGTATAGTAGAAACCTGAGAATATCAAAGCAGAGGATGGTAACCATTCAGGCTCTGTAGTGTTACAAGGGGCATGTTAAATTTAACTATTTACATCCCTTCTCTTTAATTTTGTTTGACAAATCTCATATGTGTGAAAAATACTTTTAGGTTAAAGATAGGGAAAATAATCCTTATCCTTACTTTTGTTGTTAAACTATAGTTTGCCTTCTCCTTGAAACTTGAAACTTGTTGTTAAACTATAGTTTGCCTTCTCCTTGAACCTTGAAACTTCACACAATTGAAGTAAAAACTTGTGCAACCTGCCGTCCTCAGCACTGAAGAAGAATGAGTATAGATCCATGATACCTTGTGTAGCAGAGGGTACACATGAGAGTTATGTGCACACACATGTGAAAGTCTAACCTCAGTAGAGACAGGTTTTCTCCATGAACTGGTTTGTCTAGTCTGGCTTGCCAGCAAGTCCCCAGGTACCACCATGTTCTACCTCTGTAGCGTTGGAATTATAAGAGTGTCCTATCATGTCTATTTGCTTGTCCTTCTCTTTCTCCAGCTTCTCTCCCTCTTTCTCCTTTCCTCTTCCTTTCCCACAGTTCCAATGTTAATATGTGTTCTGTATATTGAACTTGAAACAAAGGTCTCATTCTTGCACAGCCATTACTTTATTGGCCATTTCCTCAGCACTCTAATGCAGCTTTTCACGTGAAATTTTACAGAATCAAAAACAGCAATAGCTATTCTATTTCAAATCATTTTGAAAATGGTATTTTGTGTCATGGTGATCTAGAAATTGAGACAGTCCCACAAGACTGGTCCTGAATTCTGTATGTAAGTAGGAAAGAGAGAGAAATAAAACAGATGAGAACTTGTGATAAGAATGAAGCTGATCCTGTCAACTGATGTGTTTGCAGCTAGCATAGGGAATCTATAAGAAATGATCTTATTATCAAAATCTGATGTTTGATAATAACACACACCCTCATTTCATAGAACGTTTAAAAAAAACAACACAAATCTCTGGTTTAGTGAAACAGGTCTTTAATCTCAACACTTAGGAGGCAGAACTAGGAAGATCTTTGAGTTTAAGACAAGCCTGGTCAACATAGCAAATGTTAGACCAACCATGGCTACATAGTTATTATCTTTTTATCAAAACACAAATGAGTGCAAAATGTCTGCAGAAAGAAACATTTTCTTTAAGGCCAAAATATATCATGGAGCTGGGAGAGCCCTTTGGAAAGTTGCACTGCTATGACTAGCAATGAAAGATACTGGATTCCTACTTCAAATTGTATTTGTTTTTTTTACTTTGTATCACAGGACTCAATACCTTAGAATCTAGAAAATGTCACTGATCTCTGTTCTATCTAGAGATAATTGTCCAAATACAGTATATATTATAGAATTTGTAAAAATAAACTAGAAATGGTTGACCAGTTGGCTCAGCAGGTAAAATTGATGCAGTGAACACTACTGAACTGAGGTCCATTTCTTTAACCCACCTTTAAAAGATCCAGTAGTGATGTCATCCATCTATAGTTACAGAACTTCCATAAGAACATACAACTGAGTGACTGAAGAATCCCTGGCAAGATCATGGGCTAGATAGCTTGGAGTCAATAGCAGGGCAGAAACAATAAGAGAAACAAGCTGCTCTAAACAAAACAAGGAGAAACCAAAGAACCAATATGGAAAAGTTATCCTCAGATTTCCACATGACATGCATGGCATATACATGAACACACACACACACACACACACACACACGCACACAACCCTACACATGCCTACACAAGCAAAATAAGAACTATTTAAAACAAATTCAATGTTATATGTCCAGTGTCTCTATTTCAGCTTATACACTGAGTCACACATCAGCATGCTCTTAAAGGCCTCAGCAGACTGCCTCACTAGAAATGACTGAAACAGATTCCCAGATTATCTCAGTGCCTAGGAGAATTTGCAGCAGTTGTATATTTCAGGAAGAGGATAGCCTGTCTCCTAGAGAATGTTAGGTTTCTATGAAACATTGCAAAATGATTCTTAATATCACCCCTTAAATCTGAAAGAGAGAAAAAATGTCTAAGAGAAAAAAATCCTACCCATTGAATAAAAAAATAAAATAAAGTGGCTGAATAGAAATCAATTTCTTTTTCTTTTTTCTGTCCTTTTTGATAGCTAAAATTGCTAAAATGCTTAAGAAGGCACATCATTTTTCTCTTTGAAAAATTTTGTCCAGTTTGACAAGTAAATAAATGTTTAACTCTCTCCCTCCTTTGATTGCTACAGAAACAAGAAGAAATGGAAAATAGCTGCTGCGTGTTTACAACATATCAGTTTCTTTCTCTACATGAAGCACATGATGAGAAAGCTTTACAGATGGATTGTGCTTTTGATTGAATAGAGAATGGTGGACTCACTTTGGTTTTGTGGAATTGGATCATCTGTCACAGTTTCTGCCTCTAGAAAAATGACCACCTAAGGGAAAACTAGTGGAAAGCCACTTTTTTAAAAAGGTGATAAAATACAAGACTTATTTTTGGTGTGAAATATTTAAAAATATTTTTAAAATAAAATGACTAAGTTATCAGGAAGGTAATTTTCAGAAGCAGATAGTGTTCACAATTTCAGATTACTGCAAACTTATTGTTGCATAATTTAAATGATATTGTTCACATTTTTAAGATTTTATCACAATTTATCAAATCACATTTTTAAGATTTTATGATTTTTTTACTTTCAGACAAAAAGAAAATTTACAAAATGCAAAGACTCATACTCTATGTTATTGCTAGCTGCCTAACAGCAGCCCTGGTGACTTAGTGGTGTATACCCCACGGATTTCAGGGATATGCTGGGGACTGATGGCAGAACATGGAATACACTATTGTAGACTTGAGGACAGATGACATTGGGCTGTCAGTTCCAAAAAAGCCAACATATGCTAGGAAGCAAGGAAACCAATGAACCCTCTCCATAAACAAGGCAGGAGTGTGTGCCACCCATGAGCATTCCCCCCATTCCACAATACCCACAACCCCATCAGACCACAGAAATACAGAAAATAGAATGGTCCTTTTGTGTATTTCTGCATGGGAGTTCAGGTTGCCTGGTGTCTTATTAAAGATTTTCTTTTCATATATGAGTCCCAAAGTCTTAAAGCAGTGTAGGAACTTGAATATTTCAGGATCCATTTCTGCCTATTGGTAATTTTCTGAGCTCCTGATTCTGTACCTACAGCTCCGGCTCAGAAGTCTAGTTAACCTCTGACCCACTGATGATACTGTGGTCTGCTTTTCAGGGTGCATTTTATTCTTTGTTTGACTCAGAAGGGCCCGTGACTCTGGTCTTTTCTCTGCTGCTGCTTCACTAGCTTCGACAGATGCTTTTGGTCAGTGTTAGCAGTCTAGCAAAGGTGGCTCTCATTCTATAGTAAGGTCCATCTTTCTGACCATGCATGCATTTGGGTGTAGAAACCAAGCTTGCCATCTCTGATGAGCTGTGGTCTGTAGCTCTTGTGCAGCTGCTCCAGGAAGCTGTTGTAGAAGTTCTCTTTCTGCTCTCTCCTGGTGGACTTGGTCTTGTTCCTCTTGACAACACACTGGAGGATGAACTGACTGACATACACCTCTTACTACTTACCCATCAAGATTCTGGACTAGTGTTTCCCACTCTAATCCTCTAACATAAACAGACTTAAAACCTTTTGAACCATGTACTCCAGTTCCTTCCATAAATCTTACATAGAAACACCTAACAATACATAGATGCTCTATGCAATGTCACTTCTTTGCTTTCCAGTGACCATGAGGCCATCGCAGGCGATAAGCTGCACCACAGCCTTTAAGGTGGTGGATGTGGAAACTAAGGCAAGCCCTGTAGTCAGGGTCAGACTTGTGGATCTACTGGTGGCCTCCAAATCACTTTTATTGGCTTTTGGTCCTTATTCTTCTGTCACACCACATTTTCCATTTTGCTTAATTTATCCTTTATTACTGCCACTTATTATGTATATAGTAGTTGCAGAGGATAATGATTCTCCTGTGCTTTCAGACGTGCCAGTGCTACATGCTAATTACCACAGTCACCAAGAGCTGTTCCTTTTTTGCTCATTTTCTTCACTGTTCTCTTTCATTTCAAGCTATTCCTTCCTCACCCTCTCTTCTTTCTTTCATTCCCTTCCTTTCCCCTTCTCTCTCTCTCTCTCTGTGTTTATGTGTGCATGCTATTGAGGCTCCATGAATGACAGACACACACTCTACTACTGAGAGATGGTCTCTATGGTGTCATAGAGAAATATTTCTAACATGCCTCTCTGGCTTCTTCATGAGCCATATAAACATTAAGCCACATGGACACACACATACACCCAAACATTTCTGCTTTGTATGTAATACAGACATGTATGATTAGAAATGAATACTTAAGACTAAGAGAAAGCTTGATAAAAAATTTGCATAGCCATCTAAACAAGTACAGACAAATGATTGGACACACATAGTATGGAGTATTGGTGACAAACAAACTCAGTAAAAATTAGTTGTTAAAATTGTTTGTGGTTTTATAAGACAGTCAGCTGGTCCTACAGGAATAGGCAGGGCACCTATGGGTCTATGTTCTATTTTCACTGGTGGTAAGTTGAGAGTCTGAGCTTTAGGTGCTTCACTGGGAAAGGACCTGTTTTCTGTATGCAGCCTTTATGAGTCAGTGAATAGACAGCAAGGCAGAAAGTGTATAGAAAGGTAAGGAACCCTTACTCCATGGAGTGGGAGCACATGCATGTATTCCTAAGCACTTGTGTTGCCCAGGTGAAAAGATCAAGAGTTGTAGGCCAGGTTTGACTGTCTCTAAACAAAGTACAAAGGGAACAGGGCTGTCATCCTTTGGAAATGACAATATTAACCTTGATGGTAGAAAGCATGACACTGGATAAAGCTATAAAAAAAATAATGTTTGCTTCCTAATGTTCTTTATCAGTTTGCCAAAAGATTAATTTTGAATAGTTAAAAGGGAAAATGGTGCTGACAGTTGCATGATAGTCTCCCTTGGGTGGTTGTGAAGTTCAAGGATGACATTTTATATTTAAGGAAGAAAATCCTTCTAAAGTATGTAGCAGTTCCTTAGAGAAGAGCTAATGGCTTACCATTGGTATAAGAGCATTTCTACTCCCTGCAGTCCAGGAACTCACTAGGCCTTTAGGTTATACATGGAAACAGTCCAGTTTGATATATGCAAACCTTTAGGTTTGTTCAGCAACCATAGGAAAGAATTGTCTAGGTAATTCATTGGCTTAGACCTGCCACTGGGGAAATTAAAAGGAATGTAATTTTCCTCAATACAGCTGTGATAAAAACAGAGGATGTACACACTTTGATGGTTTCTCTTTGATTTTCTTTGTTGGGTCTCTGTCTTATATGCTAATTCAGGCTTATTAAACACATACAGATCTTTTAAAAACAGCTGATATTAAACAATTTCTTCAATGTTCTTCAACTATAACATTTAGTCTAATTTTCTCATACTAAAATTAATCCTGGGCTATTTCATTGCTTTGAGAATAAAACCACATTGGGTTATATTCATTAATTATTTTACTTTTAAGAATGTATCAAAAAGCAATATAATCAAAACTAGAGTGTTTTTAAACTTCATCACATATCTTTAACACACTGGTTTCTTTAACTCACTGGTTATATCAGTCTTACCATTTATATACTAATAATATAAGAGAAATGGTTTTTATAAATATTAACTTGGATTTGCAGTAGTGATATATGTTTATTCACTAGGAACAAGGTACGACACACTTGTGCTTGTTAGTTTTATATCAAGTTGTACAAGTTTGAGTTACCTGAGAAAAGAGAACCACAATTGTGAAAATGCCTAAATAAGAGTAGCCTGGGACAAGTCTGTGAGATATTGTCATAATTAATGATTGATGTGGGAGGACCAATCCCAACATTTCCACCAGAGATGGTTCCACATCTGAACAGGGGTTCTGTGTGCTATACAAAGCAGGGTGTGAGAGTCATGGGCAAGAAGACAGCAAGCAGTGCTCTTCTATGGTATCAGTTTCTGCCTACATGGTCCTACCCTGTGTGGTTCTATTTTAACTTCCCTCAGCAATGTAGTGTGGCCTATGAGTTGCAGTCTGAAATAAATCCTTTACTCTTCAAGTTGTTTATGGTCATGTCATTTCGTTACAAAAATAAAAGCCCCAACTTAGTGATGAGTTCAGCTTTTCTACCACAAATGCAAAACAAAGAAGAGACCAGGTTTCTATTCTATTCTGACAGTAGAACTAAAATCTTTATTTCCTATGAATTTTTTGAGAATTCCCATATATTGCATTTCAGAATTTAAATTAATATAAAGTACTTTTCTTTAAAAGAGGCAATACATCCAGAAGAAAAAACATGACAAGGAAAAGTGTTTTATATCTGCTAAGGTATAACATGTCACTTGAAAGTGTTTTATACATGTAAAGTTACATGTAATATTTTATTATATTTGTGATTATAATGATAGAATAAAATGACTATTAATCCATTTCTCAAGTAAGCTATTCACATTAAAGATTAGAGATATGACAGATTCATTGCTCAGTTGTAATTAATGTTATAGTTCTTTATTTAGGCATTTTTGAAATGAAATGTTATACCTATCATCTTGTAAATAGAAGAAAATGTGACTTATACAGGATTAAAATGTCTAGTAGAAGTTTCCAAGATTGGTATAAATTTGTTTTAGGTATTATACATGGAAAAACTGAAGGGGAAGAAAAAAATTAGAAAGCATTAGCATAATGATAAGTCTATATGAAATGCTGTAACAAAATCCTTTACTATTTATGCTATACTTAAATATTTAATTAATAATAAAATGGTATATTAATTTAAACCTTGCATAATTCATAATTAAGTTTGTAAAACCATAACAACTTTTATAACTACATATGCCCTGTGATCAAGCATGCCTATAGATGAAATTAGGTTAGCATGCTTTTAGACTATGAAGCATAATTATATAAATATTTAAATTGCACTTTTTTCAAGGATACAATGTTTATGCTTTTCTTGATAGCAAAGTCCAGTTTCTTCTGTGACAGAAAAGAGTAAATAAATAAATGAGCTACTCTAATTTGACTCAGCAGCTAATCATTTTTGAAAGTTACTTATGAAACATAGTTTTAAGTGGGTTTTCTCTAAAAAATAATGAGTTACAATCTCTCAGAAGCTCAGGAACTAAAGGGCACACTTCTGAAAACACAGGCAACAAATGCATTCACCATAAACACTCAGATATGGCTCATTATTGACAAACTAATTCTGTTGTTCACCAGTGCTCACCAAAGCATTTTGGTAAAGGCTCAAGGAAACTAAGAAACTGATGATTAAAAGACAAATGGTATTCAACCCTTTATTTGAAAGATGTCTTGGTGTTGAGTATAATCTGACTAAGTTGGGTTAGGGATTTGGGAAGGTATTTCTTCTACACTAGGGTGCAGATGTTTCCAGAAATATTGCCATTATATAAATAGTGGTCATGTTCTTAAACAAATATGTGAGGTGTGGATGTCTTAATAATTAAACAGAAAATCATTTAAAATAACATCATTGATTAATTTATAAAAATTATCTAGTAATATAATAACCATATGTATATTGTTCTTATATACATAATATATGTTACATATATTATATGTATATAATTTACTTATGCTATACATCTACAAACAGAGATTTATCTTGTAGGAGTAAAATGTTCTGAGTCAAAGGATAAAAAGTATAGTCAATATATAGTGATAGAAAGAACAATTGTTTCAAATTTATTCAAAATTTCAATCTTTTTGTTCTCCAAAAAGTGGATTAACCATGCTTATCTGAGCCAGAAGAGCTCCTTCTACAACCTAGTCTTTCCTGCTTTGCATATGGTCAAATATTTCTATTTCATTACACCACTTGGCTAGGAACAACCAATTTATCTCAATATCATGGTTCACTCCAAGTGTAAGACACTACAATTCACGGTCAAATATTAGAATTTTAATAGTTTGCCCTAGTATGCTGTCTTTTTTCTCTTCAGTATTTAAATTCTGCTTTGATTTGCAAGATTGCTCCCTGGATGCATTTCTTCTCTTCATTTCTGGGTGATCTCCCATCAATTTCTTGCTTTTCTCACTTCACTGTCTCTGTATCGTCACAAAGGCAGTCACCAAAGTCTATGTAATGCTATGCACTTAGTTATATCTCTCTATCAAAACAAGGAAATGTATTAGGATTCACAATGAGGTGTAGATCTCTTACTAAGTAATATAAGACCCAATTGAACTTTTTCCTGCCTATATCTCTCATTTTATTATATTCTGTTTGCCTTCTATTCAACTTCTTCCATATTCACTGAGTCTCCCTCTTTTTGCATGAACTGCCCTTTATTTCCCTTTTGCTTGTCTTAATTCCTTCTTGTTGTGCAGCAGTTTTTTTTTTTCAGAGAAAACAAAACATAATAGAATAAAATTTCTGTCTTGAAGGGAAGTACCTTAAGATTCAAGATGTTCTAAACGGATACGAGACATTTTTCTGTTTTGTAGGGAAGCCCATTAAGCTCAGGAATGTACAATTCCAAGGCTTCAGGAAGTCCCTGAAACTGACCAAATGTAGCAAGTACCTACCTTTCTTAGAGGATTGAAGCAGTAAAAACTGCTGAGAGATACTCTCAGATAAACTTAGCTGCAGAAGACTGGGCCATCCAATTCACACAAAAGGGACAGAGACCAGCTTAATTGCCTAGAGGGTACTCAGAGAGCTGAGAAATCTGGAAAAAGCCAAGAACTGCAGAGCTTCCTGGAAAGGGTTAAGACCATCTGGGCTCCTATGAAAGAAACTCTTGCAGTATGTTGACTGCCTGCAGGTTGGACAGTGTGCTCCAGGGTTCTAGGTTTTGTGAGCTATCATCCTATAAATAATGTTACACATCACCTTTATCTATACATATCTGAGTATCGGGATTTTTTTTCTTTATCATTTAGAGATTATTTTCTCAGAGAGTTGTACTTCTTGACCCATTTAATTCATGAACTTCTATGTAACACACTTTACATATTTTCTAAGACATTTCAGTCTTCTTCAGAGAACATGGTACTGAATAAAGGTTTTTTTTAATTATGCCCCATTTTAACACAAGAATCACTTAATTTCAATGATCATTTTTCTCCTAGACTAGGATGTTCGCTGCATTTCAAGGGTAATAATTCCAGTATTTTTACCATCAAACATTATAAGTTGAATAAAAAAGGAATGGATACCATTTACTTCTTTGAGAAAATAATAAATATTTTTGGAAGAATTTCTAGAATTATAAGAATTTCAAACTTCCTTGAGAAAGCTTAATTAACAAAATAGGAACTTGGCAGACCTACAGGTATTGCTAGATACATTTTGAGCAAAAAAAGTCCTGTGGCAAAAATGTGTTTTTACACTAATGAAGAAGAATAACCAGTTGTGTTTTCTCCATAGCTTTATCAGCATCTTGATTAAAAGGACTATTATGGGCAGGAGAAATGTCTCAGCAGTTAATAGCACTTCCTGCCCTTATAGTGGACCTAGGTTCAATTTCCAGCACCCACATGGAAACACAACCATCAATAGGTCTTGTTTCAAAGAAACAAGAGATAACCTATGAGCTCTGTTGGCTTCAAAGAGGCACATGGTACACAGCAGACATGAAAGCAGAACACCCAGATACATAATATAAAATCAATATTAAGAGGACTAATAGATGTTTATTTCAAAGAGGCCAAATTAAAGTCTTTGTAAGTGGAACCTTCTTGGGTTAACACTGCTGCACAGGATGCTTATGCAGTATAGGCTAGACATGTACCTATAGTATGTTCAACTTCACTTGTTGTCAGCCTTACTGCTTTGATATGAAGCTACCAGTTTTGCACTGTGTATTTCTGTATTCTTGTAGTCTAGACACAAAATTGAAATAAAATTAAGCATCTTTCCTGGCTCATGTTTGCAAATTTCCAGTCTAGCCTCACTGTGGGTGTTTCATAGAGCAGAGCCAACTTTTCTTATGGGCAGAAAGGTAGCTGAGGATTACTGAGTAACTAACAAAATAAAGACTTGTCAATTTTGAGAGGTATTTTTCTTTAAAGGTTCAAGTTCATGATCACACTAGCTAAAATTGGCTGATTGGAGGAGTTCATGATTTCTCACTTCCAACTTAGATGGTAAAGTAAGCAACTTAATTTGGATTTGATGAAATGGACCTATACTATAAGTGATTCCTATTTGATTTGTTCCACTGTGTTGAATGAAGTAAATGGGTCCAAACTAACTTTATGTATTTCTCAATATGATATCTTAATCTGTTTACTTTTTTATTTCTCCATCACTTCCATCCCTCACTCTTTCTCTGTGTCTTCCTTTCTCAAATAGATATGAAATACATTTTTTTGTTTGATATTGCATTTATTTACATTTCAGATGCCATCCCCTTTCCCATTTCTCACACCCGTTAATCCCCTATCCCATCCCTTCTCCTTTTTGGCCTTTATACTGTTTAAATTACATGCAAGTATTAAGGTCAGTACTAAGTTGAGGAACTAGCAATACAGTAGATGCAAATAGTCAAGGAACAAGAAAGACAATGAACCCAAATAATCAAAGAACATACATGACAATAAACAGAGTCCCATGATCACTCCTGTGATCTCTATTTCTAAGGGCTTATCAAGATGATCAAAATATCTGAGCTACTTTCCTGTCTTAGCCCAAAGTCATTTTCATGCCTGAAGCCTACTTCGTTGTTCTAGCTTAAGATTTAGATTTCTGCCTATAATTACTACTTTGTTCTAGTCTAAGATTTAGATTCCTGCCTGAAATTTTATCTTTGTTCTAGCCTAGAATTTAGATTTATGCCTGAAATTACTTCTTTGTTCCAGCCTAATGCCAGATTCCTGCCTGCAGCTCATTTCCTTGTCCTTGGCCAATGTCAGATTCCTGCCAGGCAGCCCCCAAAGCTCTCCACATCTCCCCCTTTTATTGCATAAACCAGACAGAGCCTGTCTTAGGTCATTCTGACAAGAAAGCCTTCCTTACCCATCGTGGAATATGCATTATCATAAGCAATGCACTTCTGTCTTAGGTTGGTAAGGCTTTGTGCAAAATTGTATCCATCCTTGTCTTTCCAGCCTGGTAAATTAATAACTCTGTCTTGGGGGGTCCATTTTCAGTTTCAAGTCATGTACTTTGGCTGCCAGCCTGTTGATGTAGTTAGAGACAAGCTTTAACACAATGGGCAGGAATAAAAGTATTTCCAGGACAAGAAGGGCTAGCCTGATCAAGCTATAAATGCCATTCCTGAGGTTTGACCAAAATGGAAATACTGACCTCATGCCACGGATAATTTTATTGGCATTATCTGCAGTATCAAAGATCAACAAAGCAGCATTCTTTAAATTCATAATCTCACTATTCAAAGTTAACACAACTAGAAAGTTATTAGGATTATGCCAAATACCCTACAGGTGTTTTTAAACATTTTTCTAATTATAAAGACAATCATTGTAAATTTTAGAAGTAACACTACTCCAATGATATTTGTCATGGCCCTTGGGATGGCTTCTAATTCTTGAATCCAGAACCCCCTCAGATAATTTGAATAGGTTATAGAGCATCAATCCATTGTTCCAGATATCTATTTAAATTCTTTTGTATACTTAATACATTAATAACTTTTTTTTTTGCTAGATGGTTAATGAACAGTTGTCTTAACTTCTTGTGTCAATGCTATTGCAGAAGCAGTGGTGCTAGCATATAATGAAATTAAAGCTGTTATACCAGCAATAATCAAGCCCGCTAAAATTTTTTTGGTCAACATGTGGTATGCCTGTCATCAAATTTACCACTTATTTACCACAATTCTATGTTTTTATTTTCTCATTTTAACAGGCTGTCTGAAAATACTTGTTATATTTGAAAGAATTTTTTCTTACATAGTCCTGTATTGAAGGCTCAATCCCCAGATGTTATGGAAACTTTCAGAGGTGGGAGTCTAGTTAGAGAAAGTTGTCACTGACAATGCATCATCACAAAGTATGCCTTTTTCCAACCTTTCCTGTCTTGGCTGCCTAAAAATGTGTAGATTCACTCCATTCCACTACAACTTTCCATTATAATTCTCTGTCTTACTCAGGCCTCCTCAGTGATTTGGCCACAGATTAAAATCTCTAAGACTGCCAATGAAATTAGCCTTTGCATCTTCAAGCTGGCTTCCATATACATGAAAAGCCTAATGAATACACTCCCACACTGCCTTTATGAGCAAAATATCTGCAGAAGGAACTCACTTTGCTGCTTGTCAAACCAATGCTCATTGCATTGGGAATACATGAGATAGAAGACTTATGATGTTTAGGTTCAGCCCTGCAATGGGACAAACAAACACACCAATTTACAGAGTCTGGAATACTATGTCAGAAATATATGAAGCCCATTTATACCAATCTAATGTATAAACTTCATACATGGCAGAAAGATTCTCAGTTATTGTCAACTTAAGCTTCCAGCTAAAATATCACATAATTTACCAAAGTCTTTCACTTGTCCTCTGAAACACAATTTCATTTGCTTCTTCCTTCCAACTTTTTTGCTTGACAGACAGAATCCCCTGCAGCTTATCTGTTATCACTAATCAGATATTTGCTTTGGCAATGGCAAGGCTTCCTTCTGATCTTATGTATCAGATTCTCCCATCATTATCCATAATTTTGTTGTTGTTGTTATTGTTTTTAGTAATACTAATTCCCAACTTTGTGTAAAAATAATTGCCATTGACTGAATACTTGTCAGGAGTTCAGTATCATGTTCAAAGCCAACAAGCATTCATAGTGACTGCTGAGGAATGTGACAAGTACAATGACAAGTGCAATGAATCTAATCCAGACAACAACATTTTGCAAAAAAAAAAAAAGAACAACAGATACAATCAGTCCTTTCTAATTTATGAATGGAACAGCTAAGAAGTCAGGAAAAAGTGAAGAAATTATTTTTTCTTTGTTTTTCACAGTATTTATTTATTTATTTATTTATTTATTTTATATCTCCTTTGCAGCCCCATCCTCCCAGTCCCTCCCCACCCCCAGTTTCTTATACCTCTGGCTCTCTTCCCATAAGAGAAGTGGAGACTCTCTATGTGTATCAACTCACCCTAGAACATTAGGTCACTCAGGACTAGGCAGCTCAGTTAGGGTAATAGAATCAGCAAGTAGACCAAGCTGCACATCTGTTTTACATATATATAAGTGTGTGTGTGTGTGTGTGTGTGTGTGTGTGTGTGTGTGTGTGTGTATGTATGTGTGTGTGTGTGTGTATGTTGGGAATAGGTCCAGGCCATGCTTGCATTTGGGTTGGTGTTTCAGTCTCTGGGAGCCACTAAAATTCAAAGTTAGTTGATTTTCGACTCCCTTTAGGTCCCTTAATTTTCCCACAACTCTTCCATAAGACTCCCTGAACTCCATATAATGTTTGGTTGTAGGTCTCTGCATCTGTTTCCATTGGCTGTTGTGTAGATCCTCTCAGAGTACAATTATGCTAAGCTTCTGTCTGCCAGCATAACAGAGCATCATTAATAATGTAGGGATTAGTTCTTGCCTATTGAATGGGTCTCATGCTGGGGCAGTCATTGGTAGGCCATCCCTCCAGTCTCTGCCTCATCTTTATCCCTGCACATCTTGTAGTCAGGACAAGTTTTGGGTCAAAGGAGGGTTGGTGGGAGGTTTGTGGGAGGGTTGGTGTCCCTATCTCTCCACTGTTAGTCCTGCCTGGCTAAAGGAGGTAGGCACTTCAGGCTCCATATCCCCTACTGTTAGGAGTCTCATCTAGAGTCTCTCCCATAAACTGCCTAGAGCCTCCCTGCATCCTATCTCAAACACCTCATAGTTTTTATTGGAACAGATTAGTGTAACAAAAAATTGATTGATGTGAGGACAACACAGATGTTTGATAACATCGCATATGCATATGAATGTATAAAAGTGTTTGAGCTTGTCTACAATTAAATATGTGTATAAATTTGTGTGTGTGTCTGTCCAGAAAAATTAGGAAGTATCACAGACTTGCTATAAATGTAAGTTTAAGTATTGTTTGGGACTGGAGAGATTGCTCAGTGGTAAGGCATTTGGGCAGAGTGTTTGTTACTGGTTCAGAGGACTAGCACTCATGTTAGGTATTTGTGATTCTGGCTTTTAAGGATTACATACGCTCTTCTGGTCTGTGTAATTAGCTTCAATATGTATGTATACCAACACAGGTATGCATTGAAAATAACACATTTTTTGTCCAAAATATCATTGTCCATTGAAACAAAGGCAGGCATGGAGAATGCCAATTGTGAAAAGACATTTAAGGAAAGTATTGTAAACATGGGAAGGTTTGTCATGCAAATGTGAGTTGGTAATCTTTATTTAATAAAAGTCTCTGGTGTTTTGGAGTTATATTTTCCCTTATATAGAGTAGGAACTAGGAGATTTCCTTATAGGTATATCTTTCCTGTACCCAAGCATCCCCTATTCTGCTGTTAAAATAAGTGTACCTGCAGGCACTTAAAATAATCATGCAAAGTCTCCTTATGTCCAAAAAGAAAAAGATTTTTTAGGTTGATTATTCTGACTTCCTTTTGTTATCTTGTTGGGTATCATATAGTTTTCTGCTACAAGTAAGAAAATATTCTGGAACTTTCCAGAATTCTTGGAGCTAGTAATTGAAGAATTCATGTACATAACTGTCAAGAGTCTTATCAAGAAACTGATGGTGAACTAGCTAATTTGGTAAAGCCATTGCTCTGCAAAATGAGCACCTGAGTTTCATCTGTACCATTTTTGATAGGTAAAAAGCTGGGTATGGCAGCATACACTTATAATCCCAGTGGTGGAGAAGTGGAGACAGCAGGTTGTAGAGTATTACTGACCAATCAACCTAGTCTAAGTGGTGAATCTCAAAAGTTAACAGCTCCTGAGGTATAACACCAGAGGCTGACTCCTGTTTCCCACATGCATGCAGATACATACATGCACCCACACATATGTGAATATGTATAACTCCAAAATGCACATTCACATATGTAGACAAATTCTTGTTATAAACCTTAAAAGTAGATACTAGCTTCAATATAAAATACAAAGGATCGTGATGCTTAAGTAGCTCCATTTGCCTAAACCAAGACTAAGTTATTGATCCAGAACTTCAAACTGATGCTTTCCAAACTTATACCCAGGTTCTTCACAGGATGGGTATTGTTAAGGGATACCATCAACTTCAAGACAGTGTGACTTCTTTCTGCCCAATGACATCATGAAAGAAAACATTATCAGCATAACAAGGACTTCTTAACAAAAAATATCAAATAGCAGAGTCTTTTACTGCTATTTGTCTTTCCTTGTTCACTTTAATGACTATATACTGAGGAGTAAAGGGGCACCAAGTTATGGGGGAATAGCACACATCTATTCCACTAAATTGAGTACAGGATTAAAGTGATAAACTCATTCTTAATCCCCAGAAACAGTTAGGATATAGGATCTATCACTGGGATGCAAATATAAGTTCTATCACTGAGATGTGAGGTTTACTACTTGTTTTAATTCAAGCCTGTCAGTACTAGTTTTCCTGATACATATCTGTATTATTTTCTGTGACAGTTATATAAAGGGATCCCATAGGAAGAGTTCCTTAAACTTGTGGGACAGTGGACCATGCCAGGAAACTTGGTAAGGTTTAGTGGGTTAAGAAACACTGGAACTCTTAAACCTGAGGATAATAGGTGTCTCACCTACTACTGACCAGATCCCTGGCATGAGACCAAAATACCCCATGAAGAGGACCATGACAATCAGTCACATAGGGGCAGTTCCCCAAAGCTCCTTCACATGTAGATCAGGCATCTAAATCTCAGACCAAATTAAAATGTTATAAAAGCAGATTGGGGGGGGCGTCTAAGAAATAAATGTGATTCAAAAGAATGCTAAAACTTTTAGAGATATCTTATTTCCATTCGATCTTCTGTAGAGGAGCTAAATAACAAGCCTCATTAGATCTTTTCTTCTAAAACATGCTTGCCTTTCTCTAGATGTTAGGACTGCGTTAGACACAAATCCCTTTATCTTATAGCTATAACCTGAAGAATTACCAGCCATAAACCTAAGGTGAGAGAGGAATCATAAGGCTCTGCCATTCAGCAATCTCATGGACAGGGGTGCTTGGGATAAGACTCCATCATATTTTGTATACAATTTGTTTAGTAAGCAAATCAGCCCCAAGGTTCAAACTTGATATTGGTGCCATGGAATAAATTCTGAAACTGAGCTCTGTAAATTCATGTACTTTGTTTTTTGTCAAAGCATTTTGGTCAGTCTATATTCTCATTTCCATACTAATTTTGTATATATATCAATTTCTTAAAAATACTTCTGTCATTCTCTAGATACCTTCTTGAAAAATAATGGGTTGTTTGTCAATTTGAGAAAAACTCTTCAAAATACTATCTTCCAACTCAAGAAAACAATATCCACTTATTTAGATATTGATTTAATAAAGTATTGACTGCTTTTTGTGGACAGATATTGCATTGTCTCAATGAAATTATCCCTAAATATTTGGTACCATTTGATATTAATTTAGACAGAATATTTTTTTTAATTCTTTGGATTGTCATTGCTAACATGTAGAGTAAGATTTTAACGTATTGCATTTTATGTTAAGATTAGTTTATGGTTATTATAATTTCATTGTGAGTTTTATTTCCTATATACATGATTGTTCCATATACTAATAAAAATACTACCTTTTCTTTTAAGAAAAGGAAAAAAACCAAGTCATCTGCTTTTTGACCCCAACATACCAAAAAATGTATATAAGACCATGTCTCCAAGGAATAAAGGCATGCAAGAATTAATTCATCAAAGATTGTCTAAGAGCATCTATCATATAAGAGCTGTAACACTTTTGCAGAAGAGATTTCTTTCACTCACTCCTGGGAGCTGTTCAAGTCTACTGAGGATACTTCCTGACCTTGGCTCAGAGCACTGCACCTGGCTGGCCCCCACTGGCTTTGATCTGGATCAGAGAGCAGTGGCCACCTCAATTTGACTCCCCTCTCCCCTTCAGAGAACTTAAATCCTTGGCCACTCTGACAGGGCCAGTCCTACAGATCTCTGCAGGTAACATCTAGTACACAAACTGACATGAACTGACAGTCACAAATTTTCAATGTGGCCAAGAGTTTATAATTTTATCTAATAAATTTATTATTTTAAAAATGTATTTTGTTAGTATTTTATACTGTGACAGAACAATTAAGAAGATTAACTTAAGTTAGAAAAATTTTGGGGCTCATGTTTTTCCAGCCTGTGATTCCATTGCTGTTGTTTCTGTGCCTAATTGAAAAGAACATGAGGGAGAACACATATGCTTACCTAATGATGTCCAAGAAGCAGAAAGAGAAGGGGCCAGAGACAAAAGGACACTTTGGAAGCTTGAGCCCTATGACCTGTTTCTTTGAGTTTAAATTCTAAAAGTTTCATAGACTTCTAACTTTTAATATATTGATAACTTTTAATATATTGATGAATAAATATATTTATTGAGTTTATGAAGCTATAACTTTTGTAATTCAGTCACTTTCCAAAGGCTGAACTGTGTACATCACTGCACTAGAAACCAAGATTTTGACATATGAACCTTGAGTGATACTTCATATTAAAATGACAGCATATTTCATGTTAAAGCTGGAGAGAAGAGCTGTGACAAATAAAAGCATAAGTTATCTCCTATAATCCCTAGCTATAGGACTTCAAAAATGCATGGCTCACGATCCACAATATAACAATAATGAATTCTAAAATAGTTATTATTCTAAAGGTTTTTTTAAGAATGTTTTGCCTAAGCATTATACTATCCTGTACATTTTATAGAAATGAATGTTGACATGGCATAACAGGTGATACTGCACTGGGCCATACCGGTGTGAGAGTTTGGAACATGATACCTTGATGTATATGACACCACAGACCAATTATAAGACTGGAGTAGAAACGAGGTCACAATGTCACTCTTTGTGACACTGTGTTAAGGTGATTGCTAACTTGATAGAACCTAGAACAAACTAGGAGGCAATATTTTCAGCATTTCTGTATGTAGTTCCTAGACTAAGATGGGATTTCACAACCTAGACATGGGCAGCAGTATTTCAAGTGTTTGGATCTTAGAATAAAGATTAAGGAAAAAGCAAGTTGAGTATTACAATCATCTCTCTGCTACCTGAATGTGGATGCACTGAAAACAGTATTCACATACTTGAGTTGACATGATTTTCCCCTCCCTAATAGACTATAACTTTTACTTCCTTAAACTGTTTCTGTCAAGCATTTTGTCATAGTCTTAAGTGATACATACAACCACTAACTCTGTGAATCCTGGTTATAAAATAATTATATATCAATCTTTATAGTGTAGGACTCAGAACTCTTTTGAAAAGGATGTTGTATCTCCTATGTCTGTAGGGGATAGGGAGTGGGAAGAACATTTCATATAGATACAAAAAATTTCATTAAATCAATTTTATGGGATTTCTTCAAGGTCACTCTTCTCCAATCATACCTATTCACTGAAATATGTTCATTCTTCACTGAATATTATATAATAATAATAATAATAATAATAATAATAATAATAATAATAATAATAATAACAACAGTAATTAATGAAAATGATGATGATGATAATAACACAGTTTTCCCCAGTTGTCTGAGTCTTTATTCCTGAAAACTTCTGAATTTAAAAGCAAATTTGTTATGTTTTACCATTGTTTGACTAATTTTTCATTGAACTTTCATAGCCTTTGCAAGAAGAGGAAAAAATATACATACTATTTTTTTCTTGTCAAATTTATTTAGATGGGGCATGCAATTTGAATCTACAGATTGATGAAATTATATGTTCTGTGGTTACAGGCTTAAAAATGAAATTTCACTGATCAACTTTTATCCATTGTCTTAAAGGAATAGGAAATTATCACCAATGCCAACCCAAATTTGAACCTATATAAGTTTTAAGGATTTTATTTTATTCTTAATTATGTTTATATGTGTGTTGCTGTGTGTTATATGTGCATGTGAGTGCTATTCCCATGGAAGCCAGAAAAAAAGTACCAGATTCTCTAGAGTTACAGGGGCTAGAGATAGAGGTGGTTGTGAGCTGCCTCTCATAGGTATTGGGAACTGAACTTTGGTCCTTTACAAGTGTACTATATACGCTTCTGAGACATCTTTCCAACCATCAAAGTTATGTTATAAAAGGCATAATAATTACAATGTAACACTGCTACTTGTGTGTATTTTAAGTCCTTTCTGTTCCATAATTTTGTGTGTGTACCCTGGCATAGTTGTATCTTTTCTACATATTCACTGAGATCATAAACTGCTATTGAACCAGAAGATACTTTTTTCCTTCAACTGGATAGTTTGCCCTTTTTAGCCAAGTATATTTGTATATAGTAAGGGCATCTAATTTTATTTTTATATTATTGTTTTTAATCTACATTTATTGCCAAGAAGGACCTCCATGCTGCCTTATTAAATGGCTCTATTACCTTAAGCATTCCTTAGTCTTTTACAATATCTTGTCTACTTTTTCTGAATTTTAACATTGCACTCAAAATTCTTTTTAGTGAGAATTTTGATTTCTTTAAAAACCTAGTTATTTTATGTGAATATGCTTTAGTTTTCAATCCAAGTGTGGGATGAGGGGCTGCTTGAGTTTGTCCAGTCATTAATTATGATTGTTTTGTGCTCTAGGAGGAGTATTTATGTCAGCTTCAGATAGTTTAATTCTGGGAGTTCAGAGGGTGCTTCCCTACCCCCTCCATACAGCCATCCCCCACTGCTGTGCCTGCAGCTGCTGGTTGCTGCTGCTGGTCTGTTGTTAAATATTTTTGAGACATTCTACTTCTCTTTTGACCATTTAGTTTCTGGGCAAAACACACACACACACACACACACACACACACACACACACACACACACACACACAGAGAGCTTTTACCTTTATAATAAGCTGTAATCAGCACAAAGTCTTGGCAGATATAACTATCCTTCATTCTATTATGTCTATTTCCCAGACCATAATCCATAATTTGGCATGTTTCACCTGGGTTGCTCTTAACTACAATTAGCCAGCCCACATGGCCTTTTTTTTAAGATTCTTATCCTGGTCTCTTCAGATACCAAGCCCAGGAATCTAAGAGCCCATCTATCTCTCTTCTTCCCAGAAGAGATTGGGTATTTTGTTTATTTACATTTCAAATGTTATCCCTCTTCCCAGTTTCCTCTCTGAACTCCTCCCATCCCAACACCTCCTCCTGCCTTCACGAGGGTGCTCCTCCACACACCCTTTCATTCCTGCCTCACTGTCATAGTATTCTCCTACACTGGGGCACTGAGCCTTCACAGGACCAAGGGCCTCTCCTCCCTTTGTTACCAGACAAGGCCATCCTTTGCTACATATGCAGCTGGAGCCATGGGTTTCTTCAAATGTATTCTTTGGTTGGTAGTTTAGTCCCTGGGAGCTCTAAGGGGTCTGGTTGGTTGATATTGTTCTTCCTATGGGGTTGCAAACCCCTTCAGCTTTTTCAGTCCTTTCTCTAACTCCTCCATTGGGGTTCCTGTGATAGTCTGATGGTTGGTTGCAAGTATCCATATTTGTATAGGTAAGGCTCTGGGAGAGCCTCTCAGGAGACATCCATATCAGGCTCCTGTCAGCAAGCACTTCTTGGCATCAGCAATAATGTCTGGATTCGGTGGCTCCATATGGGATGGATCTTCAGGTGGGGCAGTCTCTGGATGGCCTTGACTTCAGTTTCTGTTGTACCTTTTGTCCTTGTATTTCCATTAGACAGGAGCAATTCTGGGTTAAAATTTTGAGAAGGGTGGGTGGCCCCATCTCTGAACAGGTGGCTGTGCCCAACTTCTGGATATGGTCTCTACAGGTTATCTGTCCCCTTTGTTGGGTATTTCAGCTAGTGTCATCCCAGTTGATCCTGGAAGCCTCTTGCTTTCCTGGCATCTGGGACTTTCTGTTATTAACCAATACAGGATAACTTGGGGAACAAGTTTACACTTGGGTACTAGAGGCAAACAGGCCTTAGGAGGGGTTAGTATTTTGCATTACAATACAAGCAAAAACCCTCAGCACTGGTGTGTTTGCTGCTGTGTTTGCTATTGCTGGATTGCTATTTTGCTGTTTTGTTGGAGTGCTGGTTGAGATATTCTGATGATGAAGATGAGACTTGCCTCAAAAAACCCAATGCCGATGCCTCTAATCAGCAGTAAGTAGTCTAAAAATGTCTATGCCCCACAAACGTTATTTTCTCTCCTACCATAATGGTGAGGAGGGGGGGATTGGAAGGGATTAGGGTGGAATAAGGGCTAGAAGGGTGGTAGATAATAGAGCCCAACAGACTAGACAAAAAATGTACCCCAACAATTATTAGTTGTAAGAAACAAAAGCACACGAGTCAAACCTGCTTGGTAGGTTTTAAAAGTAATTAGTTATATGTGTGTGTGTATGTATACATACACACATACATACACACACACACACACACACACACATATATATATATATGTATATATATACATATATTTTTCAGTATATATATACATATATGTATATGTAGACATATGAACCAATAAAACTGGGAACTGGAGGTCTTCTATGACATCCCAGGACAAAATGCAGATATTATGTGAAAATACAAGCATTACTCGACAATACTATGTTAATTTTGGCTCATCACTTACAGTAAATAAACCCAAGCAATATAAAAATCTCATTAGTGTGAACAAGATAGGAAGGGATAAAGATGACTCTTTTTTTCTAAGAAATTTCTCTGCAAATGAGGAAATATTCTAAAATATAAAGTTTAACATTTTTTAAAGGTTAAGCAAATAAAAAAAAGTCAGAGTTTCTAAAAGTACCTGTGGTAAATATTTCTTTTATATTTTTCTCTGCCAACCTATAGCAGAATGACATTTTCAAAATATAATAAAATATTTTGGCAATATAAAGCAGCTATAAAAATTCCAAAACTTGACTCATATGTATATATGAGTCAAGAAACATATATATATACATCTTAACCAGAAACCAGCAACAGACAATTCTGAAGTAATTAAACTTTAACTATACATTAAATTATGCTATTAATCTGTCTCACATTTTAATAAATTGCAACATCTATACCACTGGAGGACTCTGTCTTATACACACTGAGCAGGAGTTCTACGACTGCTTGATTTTAATAATTTTTAAAATAATAAAGCTTGTTAGAGCTTTTGAGCTCTTTTCCCTCTAGAATTGTAACTCCCCCAATGAAATACTATCACTTTAAAATTTTTGAGGTGTTTGTGTGTCTGTGTGTGTGCGTGTGTATGTGTCAGTGTGTCTATGTGGTATGTATGTAGATTTAGAACACACATGTTCACGTGCATGAATGTAAGCATGTTTGTATCATAGCATCTGAGTTGTGCTTAGATGGTGACCATCAGTGTTGACCCTTATCTTAAGCTTCCTTTGAGAGTGACTCTCTTATTGTTTGACACTTTTTAAGCCAGGCTAACTGGCCTGTAAATGTCCAAATGTCCTAGGCTTTTTTTGTCTCTGCCTCTGGTCTCAGAATATGAGAATTAGATGTTTGCTATATCTGGTTTCAAGGGGGTTTCTGGGGATCTGAACTCAGGTTGTCACAAATTTACATGACTAACACATTACCATAGACTGTCTATTGATTTTAAAATAAGACGAAACCCCCAACAGGGAGGAAAATGTTGGTCTGAAAGAATATGAATGGAATAGTTTCCTAAAACAAAATCTGTATTGTGGTGGAAAAGACATCAAGAAGATGCTTTGTTTCTGATTTCAAAAGAACAATTTCTGGAAGTAACTCGTAATTGTCCCTATTTATTTATCTTTGCTTTTACCTTTAAGAATTTAGTAAGAAATTAGGTTTTTGGATACCTGCCATCAATACTAAAATGAGCAGTAATTAAACTTGTTATCAGTGTTTTAAGTGTGTGCAAATGCTTCTCATGAAGCAGTGGATAGATTGCTTCTCAGCCTAAGTTGTGTGAATGTAGCATTTTATTGTTTGGATATTGGGTTGGATGTTGGTAAGTAACAAAAAACAACGTCTCCCCCAGAATATTCTTGGAAACAAAGCTTGTGCATCCTGGGTCAGCCTTAATGACATTGACAAAGAGTTTGTTTGCTTAGGGTAAGTTTAAGTGTACAGATGCATGTGACCTCCCTGTGGATGGAGCAATGATTTTATCATTGGTTACTTTACCCATAGATAAAGTGATTAAACACCTCTGGGCTGCTTCTCCTATTAAGGAAGAACATTTTTACCCTCATTCATCCAGCAAAGTACAGATTATGCTTCACTAGGGAGTCTGTGGTGACTGCAAGAACTGTCATTTGCTGTTCCACCATGCTGGGTTTGGGATTTTGAGCTTAAATGAGCCCAAGTCCCTCTTCCAGATGACTTGGCTTTTATTTACTCCGCACATGTTTAGTTTGCATTATTCCCTGTGGACTTCATACTGTTTATACCTCCTGACTTTCTAAGGTTCATCTTATAGTACAGATCAGAAAAACAAGGACAATCAACATCTTTTGTATAACATAGCCTTAAGTGATGGGTCTTGGAGCTAGGTCAATAAAATATTAAATATTAAAAATACGAAATTTCATGCAGGAATCCAAACTTATGCTAGAACAAAGAAATAATTTCAGGTGGGAATCTAAATTTTAGTCTAGAATAAAGAAGTAACTTTAGGCAGAAATCTAAATTTTAGGCTAGAACAAGGAAGTAGGCTTCAGACATGAAAATAACTCTGAGCTATGACAGGGAAGATGGCTCAGATATTTTGGCCATCCTGATAAGCCTTTAGAAACAGTGATCACTGGAGCGTTCACAGAATTTTGTTTATTGCCTTGCTTCTTCTTTGACTATTTGTGTTTATTGTCGTGCTTTTTTCTTGACTATTTGCATCTGTTGTATTGCTAGTTCCTCAACCTAGAATTGACCTTAATACTTGCATGTAATTAAAATGGTATAAAAGCGAAAAGGAGAAAGAGGGATGGGATAGGGGGTTTCTAGGGAGGGGAAATGGGGAAAGAGGATGACATCTAAAATGAAAATAAATAAAATATCAAATAAAAATTAAAAAACAATTCCACTAGAGACTTGTTTCCAGGCACTTTCTCTATTGAAGTTTCTTTTCCTATTTAATTCTATCAGGAATTGTACTGTAAAACTGTTATGTTTAGCTTGTGTTTAGAATTTATTTATGTACTACTGTTGTATGCCAAGCAGTGTTCCTTATACATTTTAATATGGCATTCCTCATAATCTCTCATAACCATTTAGACACTACTTCTAGCCAGAAGAGAAAAAATTTAAAATATCCCTTTTGAAATTAATCTACATCGAGACTGCAGCTGCATCAATACCTGTAGTGGATACTGAGTCTATAAATACTGATGTTTTACCTAAAGTCAATTAATAATCAACAGTTGGTATATGAATAAATTAACATTTTCCTAATAGATACTAAAGTTAATCTAAAACAAATTTATTGTACCCACTGTTCAAGGGTCCACATCTAACGTCACGTAGATGTTCAAATGAAAACATTAAGAAAAGCAAGTGGCAAAAAATCTGCAGATTTACAGGTTGCATATAGATCTGATATATACTATGACAGTTCCCATTTCCTGAAGTTCAAGGGCCTGTGCTCTCAGCAGTGAAAACCAAAAGGCCTGCATTGTAAGACGTTGGTGGAAGATTATTATTATTATTATTATTATTATTATTATTATTATTATTATAAGTTAATTATCATGTAACTAGAGATGCTTCGGGAGACCTGAACTTTCATGAGAGGCATACTTCCATGAGTAAGGAAGGCAAACGAAGGCGATCTTTTTTAGCTAAAACAGAGAGATCCATTAAAGAAAAAGCCATAATTAACCTGAGAGATCAAATGTTCTCACCTATATTTTAATAAAGTTTGTGGTAAAGTAGGGAATAGTCACAGGAGCCAAATTCTGCAGAGCTTTAGATATTAATTCTAGACTTACTTGTGTAAATTTACTAATATTTGCTGTGGATGTCACTTTCTTGGTTCAAGACGTATGTGAAAGAGATGTATGTTTCTTCTGAAAATGCCCATAAGTGCCCGGAAATATAGTAGAGTGTTTGCCTTGCTTTCACCAAACCGTAATTTCATGCTTGCCTCTAAAAATGTCCAATCTAATGTCCACTCCATGGAATGGATATTTTAGATATGTCCATGGATCTCCAAGTGTTCTTATAAAATAAAACATAAAACATGGTGGTATGGATTATTTTGAGCATGTGGCATTTCAAAAATGAGGTATTATAAAATCCTTGTAACTATGACAAGTTGAATTTATTATTGAATAAAATTTCCTTTTAGTCGTGGGAATTGTATGCAACCTTAGGAAATTTAGTTTTGTTTATCTGTTTTTTTAAAATGTATCTTCTCCTATTTTGTCCACTTCTAAATGTCATTCTTTTATTTATCTAAATGCCTTCTAACTTATTGCTAAAAATACTGTATACTGTATACACAATTTTCTTTAACATTAAAACACTCATGTTTGATTACATATATATATATATGTATATATATATGTATATATATATATATATATATATATATAGAGAGAGAGAGAGAGAGAGAGACAGAGAGAGACAGAGAGAGACAGAGAGAGACAGAGAGAGACAGAGAGAGGGGAGGGGGGTTTCCAAGGTTTAGAGATCTTTTCTCAATCAAAATAACCTAGCATATTGATTGTTTCTATCCAAAACCTTTACTTCTGCCATCTATATCTGAGAGCTTCTGTCTATTTTACTTAGAAGTTGGTCCCTGATTCAACTCATATTAATCTAATTATGGTAATTTTCTCACATAGAAGGAAATAGCAATTCTTCAAGTAATGAACTGAGGTAGAGGTGAAGTGATGGGTAGGTGGCATACTTCATCTGGTCATCATTGCTCTATAGTCTGCTTTCTACACTGAACGCCTGACAGACATGTGGTATTACTTTTTTCTAGCCTTCTCCCTGTTTCAGTGCAGCTGTCCCTCCTTCTATTTCTCATCCAAATTTCAGGTGAAACTCAGATAAAATAAACCGCAAAAATGGTAACTTCAGGCTGAGCATAGAAAGTAAACTTGTGATCTTGAGTTTTCATTTTAAGGGCAGATTGTTGTGTCTGGTCACAGCAGGCTCCAAGGGAGATGAGAAAATGTAATTATTTTTTTTTAGCAGGGTGGGATGTGGGTCTCTTGAAAATTGGACTTTTTATTAGTGGGGGTGATATCAGTAGTGTTTGGATAGATATCTAGTAGTGTCTGTTTGTGGAAAAGCCAGAAGCAATTTCCAGGAGCTTTGAGCATTTATTTTCAGAGCTCTAAGATGTGGTGAGATTATAATTGCTTGGGTGATTAAGACATTTTAGGCATGGTTGTGAAATTCTGAGTAGAATTACAAGCTTTCAGATACTAATCCCATGCATTTGGATTCTAATTGACTTGTCTTTTGCTTCATAATTAAATAACTCTTTGTTTTATCCACCACCAAACAAAAGTCCCATCTCTAACAAAAAGAAGTATTCAAGACAGATACCTAACATTCATTTCTGTCCTCCACAGTTGCATACATGGGTTTAGGTATCACAGAAACATGGGAACTCCCTGGGCAGTGGTGGCGCACACCTTTAATCCCAGCACTTGGGAGGCAGAGGCAGGCGGATTTCTGAGTTCGAGGCCAGCCTGGTCTACAGAGTGAGCTCCAGGACAGCCAGGACTACACAGAGAAACCCTGTCTTGAAAAACAAAACAAAACAAAACAAAACAAAACAAAACAAAACAAAACAAAACAAAACAGAAACAGAAACATGGGAACTCATACATACATTGCAGTTAATGCACAGGCAAGCAAACACACAACTGTTGAATTATGTTACATATTAAGAAGAAATTATTTCCTGATTGAGATAAAAAAAATTCTTTTCCACACAAGTTATCTTTGTAAGGTGCATTGAAACAACCAGAACTCATCAAAAACCTGGCACTAATGAGGAATAGCCATGGCACTACAAACAAAAATTGTCCTTGAAGTGAACAGTGAACAGGTATGTGTGTGTATTTGTGTGTGTGTGTGTATGTGTGTGTGTGTACGTGTGTATGAGAGAGAGACAAACAGAAAGTCATAGAGAAACAGAGAAACAGAAAGACACATACACACACACACATACACACACACACAGAGAGAGAGAGAGAGAGAGAGAGAGAGAGAGAGAGAGAGAGAGAGAGAGAGAGAGACCTAAACTATCAAGGCATAATGAAAATTTCTTTGCATTTTTGTGAGAACCATTAGGTTTCACAGAGGTCAGACAAAGAGGCATTCTTTGATAGAAGCAAAAATTGAGATGAGCTGAAAGGAAACCATTTCATTGATCTAAGGATATCAATAATTCACAGGTCAGATCAAAAACTGGCTACTCGAGCTGATCTGTAAATCAAAGCTGTCCTAACACAGCATCCATTGCTCGTCCTCAGCACTTTCACACATCAGCATGCAATTTTTATCCTCTGCTTTCTATAATCAAATCTAGCAATATGGGTTTTGGTTGCAGTTTCTAAGAACAACAGCTGCTATTAAAGCTCTAAATTATTAAGTGCAATTTAGAAATGCAAAATTTTCACCTCTCTTCTTTCAACTTTCTTATTCAACATGACCAAGGAACTTGGTAAAAGGTATATTGGAGATGTTAAGATGATCAATGATTAAAAGAACACTAAGGCAGATAGGGAAGATATGACTGTGATAGTTATAAAGGGAGTGATGTGCTCAGCAGATCCAGAGTGCCTCAAAAGATGACATCACTTTTTGACACAATAGATAGATTAAAGAGTTTCAAACCCAATGGGAAGCATTCAAAGATGTTATCCTCTCAGTCTCTTTTGGATGAATAGGATATGAGCAAAGAAGTTGGCTTGGCATGTTTTCCTATAACTTACAGATTCAATAAAATATAAAGAAAACACATTTATCTCTTTTATGAGTCCCAAAGCATGGCTGATCATAGGTTGTACTTAAAAAAAAAAAAAAAAAAAAAAGAAACATTATATGTTCACTTACCACCTTCAGTTATTTTAATTGCATGTTTCTAATAGTGCATTTGTTGTAATCATTTTCTGAGATTGTTTTGCTCATAGTTCTCCTTTAGTGGCAGCAAAACCAACAGCTATTTCTCAATTGCTTCCAATCTAACTGTGTGGAATGTTTCCAATGGTAGTCCTGGGAATAGCAATGTGTTTCAGTGCAGCATAACTTATCATACACATGAATTCTTCCTTCTCTCCCACTATCATTTATGTCAGGAAGGTGCCAGCAGTGAAGTATTAACAGATACAAATGGTTCTCTAAAAACTGCTCTTCCATGTCTCTGTAACAAGGGGCATATCTTCAGGATTTTTCATATATTTTCAAATCAATAGAAACAAGTTTGTGCTTACAGAATTATCATTCATTTGAAATAAGAACAATCAAGATAACAGTAAAACCTACCCAACCAAGGTAGCTCCAGCATAACAGAATGCAAGTTAATAAACTATTAATTTTTGAGACATTTTAATCTCAGAAATTATCAATGTTTGAAATATTTCAATCCTATATCAACAGATGAAATCTTACTTCTCTGCTTTTAGTTATTGCTAAGACAAATAATTCCTTCAAAATACTGTCATATGCCCACAGATCTGGTAGTCACAGCAAACAAAATAGAAACATGAGAGAAAGTGTTTCCGCTCTTATAGAATTTAACAACATAGAAAAATTCCTTCAGACAACCTACCCCAGCCATTCACTAAATTTTTGATATTCTATGAAAAAATCATTACACCTAGGGAAAAATGTAAAAGACTAGTCAACAAATTCTTTTCTGTATGGCAGTAATCAGAGTTAACCAGGAAATCAAGACTTTAATAGAAACTAAAATCATCTGTTTGTGTAAACCCATTTATGAACAAGTGAAAATTTTCAATTTTCCTTGTCTGTTTGCTAAATATAAATAAAATCTCTGAATACTGTGCATGAAACAATGAGCAGACTCACAGATAGGCAGATGCTGACTCAGTAAACTGAAGATAGCTTGGGTAGTAATTGACATGGTTTATCTTACTCTGTCAAAGCAAGATGACTACTCAGAAAACACAATAATTACAAACAAATGCTTAAGGTTAGAAGCAAAAGTCCAATAAGTGACTTTTTAAAAAGATCCAAAAATAACCTATTAATATAGTAAATATCTTTCAGATTAGAAGGGGAAAAGTCATTCTCAAATGAAGAAAACCATGAGACTTTGACATTAACGAAGCTACTCTGAAAAAATAGCTAAAGACAGTTCTTTTTAAAGACCTCTTTTATTCTTAAATATTAGCTGTGTGTATATTTTATATTTGTGTGGTGTGTGTGCCCCTGCATATAGAGGATCACAAAGGTCACTGGAAGCCATTGCATCACCAAGAAGCTGGAGTTACAGGCAATTGGAACCCATCCAATCTGTAAGGTGAGAACCAAACTCAAGTCCTCTGCAAGAACATGAAGTTTTAGTTTGTTTGTTTGCTTGTTTGTACTTGACACATCTTTCCAGACCCTAAGGAAACTTCATGACAGAAAGTGTGACCTGAGCATACTTGGAAGGACAAAGGCACATCTAAAATGAAAATCTGCTAAATCAACATGATAGGCTTTCTTTTTCTCTTGAGTTCCAAAACTATGTTTCATAGATAGAGGAAAGTTGCAAACTCAAAACAATGACATACTATTAAATCTACACAGAAAAAAAGAAACACTGATAATAATTACAGATATATGACTGCTAAAAATGGGTCAAAAAAAAAAAAAAACACAACCATAAACTTCCTATCTACCACTCATCCTAGTAAAATAATGACCTCAACAGATGATGAAAATTTATCCAAGTAAAATGTAATATTCTGAAGCAGTAGAAAATGTGGACAAGGCTGTTTTTTTTTTCCTATACAACACACAAAGTTCCTACATTCCCCAATACTTCTAGTTCTTATAACTATTATTAGAAACCAACAGCATAGCTTAGTAGTAGAGCACATTCTTCCTAGACTGAAGCCCCAGAAACTTCCCCTGAATTACATCACAATCATCATTTCTTGGTCCTCAAGTGTACCCTTGATCTGAAAAATAAAGATATATGACATTATTAGCTACCTAAGACATCTAAGTTCAACCAACAAGGAATATATTTTACACACCTATAAGAATGATTGCCACAAAAATAAGGACCAAATAAACAAAAAACATGCAGTTAGTGTTAGCAACTATCCCTGGGGCTTTTCTTAGAGTGTGATTTTTGTTTTGTTTGTATACTTTTTGTCATACTGGGATTTTTTGTTTTTTGTTTGCTTTGGTTTTTATTTTGGTTTTTGCTTTCTTCTTATTTGTGTGTGTAAAAAATACAGAGAACATGAACATAAAGTTGTGTAGTTGAAGATGGGGGAGCTTAGAAGAGTTAGGGGAAGGGAGAGGATATGAACACAATATATTATGTGAAAATAATTTTTCTTTTTAAATTTTTTAAAATGTATTCTCTCATATATTTCATTCTGACTACAGGTACCTCTTCCTCTGCTTCTGCCAGTCTTCTATTTACTTCTCTTTTTCCCTTCAGGAGAGAGAGGGCCTCCCAGGGATATCAACCAAACATAGCATTACAAGTCACAATAAGACTAAGTACCTTCCCTCATATTAAGGCTGGATGAGGCAATGCAGTAAGAGGAAAAGTTTCCCCAAACCAGGTAAAAGCATCAGAATTAGACCTTCCTTACGCTGTTAGCTGTCCCACAAGAAGACCAAGCTACACAACCATAACATATACGCAGAGGACCTAGGTGAGACACATGGAGGTTCACTGATTGTCATTTCAGTCTCTGTGAGGACTTATGAACCTAAGTTTAATTGATTTTGTGAATTTACTTGTTGTGTTCTTGTAAACTCTGGTTTCTGCAAACCTTCCTTCCTTCTCTTCAGGAGTATTCCCTATGCTCTGCCTATTGTTTAACTCTAGGTCTCTGCATCTGTTTCCATCAATTGCTGGATGGAACCACTTTGATGATAGTTATGCTAGACTCTTGTCTACAAGTATAGCAGAATATCATTAGGAATCTTTTTGTTAGGCATGTCTATTTCTACCCTAGGTCTCTGCACTATCTGGCCTCTGTTTTCAGGACCTCCAGGCAGTGTCAGAGGTGGAATTTCTCTTATGGCACGGGTTTAAAGCTGGACCAGTCATTATTTGGACACTCCCACAATTTATGTGCCACTTTTATACTTGCACAGCTTGCAGGTAAGACAAAATATAGGTTTAAGGGTTTGTAGTTGAGTTGGCATCCCAGTCCCTCCATTAGAAGTCTGGTATGGTAAGAGAAGATGGAAGATTCAGGCTTGATATCACTCACTTCAAAGAGTCTTAGTTAGCATCACCTCCATAGATTCCTGGAAGTTTCCTTTGCCCTAGATTTTTACTTGGCTCCTGAAATTCCAATTGTCTCTAAGAGTACTCTCTGTACTAGACTGGTGCAGTCTTTATTTTATCATGGATACAGAAAGAACTCATGAAGTTCCATTTCTGGAATGCCATTTCTTTACTGGTAAAGCCACTGATTTGTTGACTGAGCTCCAGAAAAAAACCATATACCAGTTCTTTTCAAAGAAACTCTAGTTTTACTATTTCACATAAAAAGAAAGAGGAAAGAAATGAAAGAAAAAGACATTAAAGTAGAATGAAACTTCTCGGGAAGTAAATTGGATCATTGGGGTCAGAGAAGGCAAAGCTGTGTATAATAAAATTTGCATTATATACATGCATGACACTGTCAAAGAATAAAATTGAAAACCTTAAGCTGGTGAGATGACTCAGTTACTTACGTGCTGTGTCAGTTAGGGTTTATACTACATCAATGAACCAAAGCCACTATGACCAAAAGTAACTTGAAGAGAAAGAATTCTATTCATACTTCTTGACTGAGTAAGTTGGGGCAGGAGCTCAACTCATGAACGTGGACACAGGAATGTGGGGAGCCGACAGAAGGCAGCTATCATCCTTGTAGCCATCTTGAGCCATATACCATGATAAGAGACTGGATTACATCAGCCTACAACAACTGAGCACACTCTGATAACATCTTGGTTTAGATAACCAGGATTTTCCTTTGGGTGTGTGAGACTTAAAGGTGTGTGACTTAAGGGCGTGACTTAGAGATCAGATTTAGAGACAAGGCCTAAGGGCATGACTTAAAGGCAGCGGGACTTAAAGGTGTGGCTTAGAAGTGAGACATATAAAAGGCGAGAGGCAGACAGAAGAGTTCAGTACAACTTGGAGTAGTTATTAGGCATTAGGTAGAAGACACTTGGACTAGAGAACTCAGAAGAACTAGGTAGTAGGCATTAGGCACTTGGAACTTGGAACTTGGAGGCACTAGGGACTAGGAACTAGGGACTTGGAGAGAAGAAGAGAGACTGAAGAATAAACAGGATTGAATCACACTCTGGTCTCCATTCCTGGAGTCTGTCCTCACTCTCTTTTTTGCTGAACCCCGACTTGCGGACCAGAGCAGCTTGGAGCAGTGCAGGCTCTAACAACTTAGCCCCCAAGGCTTTTGGCAGTATGAGTTCAAACACTGATAGAGTGGTCCGAGATATTTTGGCCCCCAAATGTGGGGTAGTGTAGTTCTCAACATTTCTGGTCCCAAAACCTGGGGCAGCTCGGGCCTCGACACAGGAACTGAATGAAATGGTCATAAAGGAATGTTGCATACTGGCTTGCTCCTGCTTTGTCAGTCTGCGTCTTACCCATTTTCCTCACTTGCCTAAGGTGACACCATCTGTATGGACTGTGCTGGTCCACATAAATAAGTAGTTAAGAAAATACCCCAAAAGGCTTGCCTAAAGGCCTATTTTATGTAGGCATTTGCTTAGTTGTAGTAAATACAGATTGTGTAAAATTGTCATAAGCACAAAGAAAAATAATAAACAAGCAATCAAAACCAAAGAAATGTATTTATTGCCAAGCTCATCAACCTGAGCTTGAGTGAGGGGTGGAGGCAGACATGATGGAAGAAGATTTTGCTAATTGTCTTCTGACCTACACATGTCTGCTGTAGTCCTTTCAACTAAAAACAATTCAATACATAAATGTAATCTTTAAATCTTTCAAATAAATAAATAAAATATATTGAAAGACTATAAAAATATCTGGGAAACAGTCATCAAAAGAGACACAGCAAATCAGTGTAATACCTGATTCTGTACTGACTTCTGTTTCTCTGCTGTTGTGGTGTCAAGAAAGGGCACACAACCGTAAAGCAGCAAATTTCAAATCTGTACTGTAGGTTACAGTGATATCACCCATGTAAATCTATGACATGGATAGATGTACTGTGATATAATATTTTAGTGTTAGCATCTCTTTGTTCCTTTCTTAAAAAAAATCAGGCTGAGGAAATTCAGGATAATAGAGCCAAAATATAACTTTATCTAAATATTTCCAAACAACCAATTGCATATTGCATTTGTACCAGTACAGAATTACCAATGTGTACACATTTGTACATGTATATTTAAGTATGAGAGAAAAGATATTCAAGTAGATATTCAAGTAGGTATGATAAAATATTAACACAGTAAATTTTGATAAACTGTATATGATTTTCCCCATATTTTTGTTATTGAAATTTCCATAAATTTGAAAACATTTAAAAAAATAAAAAACAAAACAAAAAGGGAAAGAAAAATAAGAATCTGAAGACTAGTTACTGCTCTGTTTCCAATGTGCTTCAAAGGTGAGAAGACAGAACACATCTGAGGAGGCTTCAGCCCACACCATGCTACACTGAAAACTCAGTCATTCACCCCGTTAGCAGGAATGATTCGACAAGACACATTGTATGTTTCACACACCTCAGAGTTAGGGGGTTCCAGCTGTGTTGTAGACTGTCTGCATTACAGATCAGTTTTCCCTATGCTATGTTCTTTCTTTCAAATTTTGTCTTGCAATACATACACGAGCAAACTCGGTGCTTACACCTACAGATTCAAGCAAAGATGTTGACTACACTCACTAATAATACTAGCAAACAAACCACTATTTCATTATCATCTAACTGGTTCTGCTTGGATTAAACATCCGTGGTTGATAACCATGGGTTTCACTTAGCAAAACCTGATCATAAGCTAGTAAGGAAGATAAAGATTAGGGATGCCAATAATAGCAAGTCTATAAATGAAAGATGAACAGATTTTTTCAAACAAAAGAGTGAAAACACAGGCAAACAATAAGAACAAACAGAACTCACCAAACTTCATCCCCACTGCTTTCCTACCATTACCATTGTTCCCACAACTCCCATTGTGCCCTAATTCTAGAACACCATTCTTTAAAGAAGCTTTCTCCTCCTCCTCCTCCTCCTGCTCTTCTTCTTCTTCTTCTTCTTCTTCTTCTTCTTCTTCTTCTTCTTCTTCTTCTTCTTCTTCTTCTTCTTCTTCCTCTTCCTCTTCCTCTTCCTCTTCCTCTTCCTCTTCCTCTTCCTCTTCCTCTTCCTCTTCTTCTTCTTCTTCTTCTTCTTCTTCTTCTTCTTCTTCTTCTTTTAACTAGAGGAAGAACCTTTGTGTGTTAAGGCTGTCCATAGCTAGAGCAAAGCAGGCCATTAAGACTATAGGTAAGTTACTTGAAGAGTTTCTCTACTAAATTTTATAACATTCATGAATCCAAAGCAGTTTGAGACTTACCCTTTCAAATTGGTAATCTATGAAACCAATGAATGAGACCTGATAATTGTTTACTTAATTTGAAGATGCGTTGATTCCACTCTACACCTGCATTGTATTTGTCACAGGATGAATGCACACTATATGAATATTTAATGAGCATTTAGAATATACTCATCCCAACAAACATTCATTAATGAATATGTAGAGGTTTTCAAAGAAAAATTGAAGCTTATAAGAAAGAGAGCATTATTATTTTAGAGACAACAGGTGATTACATAGCACTTCCTGTGAATTTTGTTTTCATCCCATTATTATAAGGATGTGATTCAATATTTTTTCTGAAGTTATAGTATTATCAAAGAACAACAAATAAACAATTCTTTTAGGCCAAGTGTTATTTTCTAGCAGTAAGACCAAACACTTGTTTCTGATCAAAAATAAAACAATCTTTTAAAGAGAATTTTAAGGAGAAACTAGTAAAAAAAATTTAAGTGTAAACCATCATTTCTAGATGGCAAAGCATTATCCCCTAAAGATCAATCTAAGTCCAGATTTCATGACCATGCAATAAGTTGGTTTTTTTTTTTTTTTGTAATATAATGGTCCAAATATAAGATAGTATTTAGACTACTATCTACATAATCAATGAAACATACTTATTCCCACCTCCAAAATCCTCTTGTCCATCTCAAACATTTCAGGTGAAATGATGTCTAATGCAAGTAGTTAAAGCTTTAAAAAATAAATAAAAACAAGCAAAAACATTTACAATGTGAAGAAAACTCCTCTGAATTTCTAAATAGAAACATGATTATTATTTTTCCAATTGCAGTAAAAAAAATCCAACTATCTACTCTTGCCTTACACTTTCCCCTTTAGCAAAATTCTAAGACAAGAAACAGTAATTTTTGTGAGTAGTCTGACAAAATGATGAAGCTTTGTTATTTTTCTTCTTTTCCATGTCTTATACCCTGATAGAGATACCCTTTTCTTTATCTCTAAAAGTTTTCTAAACTATTTTTACTAATATTCTCCAAAAATAATGAAGATGAAAATAGAAGGATAGAATTATCTAGGAGCTATGTTTGGGTACAGATAGGCTGGATCTGGACTGGGTAAATGTTAATTTAAAAAATACTAATTTTATCACAGTGGAGTTTCATGTTGTCTAGTTTTGACAAAAAAACAACAACAAAAAAAACCAAATAATAACTAAAACCAAAAAATAAGCAAGCAAACAAAAACCTACTGGGAAGCTCTGTTGCACAAACAGGACTCCTGAGTATAACACAATGGGTACCATGCCTATGATGGTTAATGACTTCCTTGATGTAGTAACATAAACAATCTGTTCACTTCTATAACTGAAACAGTGGTAATTCACTTAGCTAAATAAGGACACTATTAGGATGGAGAAAAGAGAAGAGAAACTACTGAATATCAAAGAGCAACAGTAAGAAACCAGAGAAAATACCAGGAAACTATCTTGAATTAGTTCTACAACTCCTCAGAGAATGGCTAAGGGTTAATATGAGCAAGTGAGAACTATAGACTGATGGAACTGCACATCCAAACACATAGATATGCTTCACTTGAGAAAACTTTGAGGGTAGCATGTTGAGTTTATATGAGCTTAAGGATGACTACTTATTCTGCAGATTAATTCAGGATTTTCTTCAGACTGCTTCCCAAAAGACCTTTTGTTTTTACCTTCATATTTTGTTTTGTTCTCTTCCAATGAAGGAATGAAGAAAAGGTTTCTTTTAGCTGATAATTTCACAGGGATTTCAGGTTATTTTTAAAATTAACAGTATCATGTTTGAATAAATTTATTGTGATCCCATTTACAAGATTGTTAAAACATACCTTGAAATAAACCTATATGAAGAAATGAAAAAACTTTGCAGTTAAAACTTTGAAATTCAAAACATGGAAATTGAGGAAGACACTAGAAGGTAGATATAACTTTGATTCGTATAGACTGGGAAAGTGGACAAAGTGAAAATGTCCAGTCTACCAAAAGTAACCTACAGATTCAATGCAATCATACTCCTAAGCTTCTATTTATAAAAATAGAAGAGAAAAAATAAACTACCTTAAAACATAGACAGAGACACAAAAGGCCGGATTCAGTAAAAGCAATTCTGACCAAAAAATATAATACTGAAGCCTTAACAAACATGATTCCAAATTACATTATAGAGCCATAGTAATAAAGATACCATGGTTCAGGCAGGGCATATAGATAAATGGAAGAGAAGCCCCAGAAAGAAATGTTTACAACTAGAGCCACATTGTTTTGTAATAATTATCCAAAAAATGCCCCCACAAAAAAAAGCATCTTCATCAAATGGTTCTGGAAAACTGGATTGCATATTTAAATGATTAGAACTAGATCAATACATTGACCCCACACAAATATTAACTCCAGACAGATCAATTTAATGCCTGGAACTCTAACGTTCCTGGAGAGAAAGGTAAGGAACACACTACAAGCTATAGACATGGGTAAGAACTTTCTTTTTCTTATTATTATATATTTTAATTTTAAAATTATCATTATTGTTATTTATTATTATTTTACTTATTCAATCTACTTCCTATTTACTGACCCTCATTCAGTCACCCCTTTCCAAAAATTCTCCCCATCCCTCATCCCCTGTTCCCCATCCCCTTTTCTTTTGAGAGGGTAGGGGCTCCTTTGGTTTCCCCCTACTCTCAGCACATCAAATCTCTGTGAGGCTAGGCACACCCTCTCCCACTGAGGTCAGACAACACTGCCTAACTAGAAGAACATATCCTACATATACACAACAGTTTTGGGAGAGCCCTTGCTCCAGTTGTCTGGAATCCACAAGAAGACCAAACTGTACATCAGCTCTCGATGTGTGGGAGGCCTTGTATGTTCTTAGATTAGTGGTTCAGTTTCTGAGAGCCCCGGGGTTCCAGTTTAGTTGATTCTGTTGGTCTTCCTATGGAGTTCCTAAATAGGACTTGTAAAAATCAAAAAATGAGACCAACAATTGACAAATGAACTTAATCTAATTAAAAGGAAGCACAACTAAAGAGTTTCTGTGCAGCATTGAATAGACAAAGTTTATATACAGAAAAGACAAAAAAAAAAAAAAAAAAAAAAAAAAAAAAGGACTACAGAAATGGAGAAAACTTTTATCAGCTACACTCCAGACAGAAAATTGATGTCTATAATACACATTCATGTTCTTCACATGCTGAACTTGCAATTTATCTAGAAATTTGAATTATTATTTGCACATTAACGTTTTTCTAATGTTGCCACCCCTGAACTCTCATCTAAGTTCCAGATTCAAATGTTCTCTATTGGCAGCTTGATTTTTCCACATGGGTGCCTTACTAGCATCTCAAGGCATATGTTTAAGATGTAATCTTTTTTTAACATCCCATTACTATGTCATTCCAAAATGTAAGCCAAACAAATCCTTCTCAAGAACAATATCAGAAATCCATTCCCCGCTCCATTGCTCCTCATGCCATTCCCTTGCTGGTTATATTTGGAAGTCATCCATAATTTTCTTCTTCACTTTCATCATTCTAGGCTAACCACTATCCATCTGGAACATCATGATAGCTTCTTAATTCCTTATCATTTTCCTTCTTGTCATTAGAACCCATTCATATCCTCCAAAATATTCACAGCTATGTTTTCAGAGTTAAAAAAATGAAGCAAGCTGGGAATAGGATTATGAGGGCATGGGAAAGGAAAGACTTGTAAATTTGGTAAAAATCTTTGCTAGCTAAAAATTAAAGACTCTACTAGCCACGGATGGGTAATGCTTCCTTTAATGATGTTAGAAATATAAATCAGGTGTATTGGAGAGACTACACAAAGCTAAGTGAACTTGTTGTTCTACCAGTGGGCATGTTCAGTTTCCAGGACCCATGTAGGGTGGTTCATGACTGCCTTTAATCCCAGCCCGAAGGGATCTGATGATCTGTTCTGGTGTCTACAGACATTTGTACTTGTGTAAATTCCTACACGGTGAAATACATACATACAATTAAAAATAAAAATAAAATAAAAAAACAAAAATTTAAAAATCCCCCCCACACACCCGCAAACTAGGCAAAAGATATGAATACTTGGGACCTTTAGTAGGGGGCTTACTTCTTTTTCAATGTTTTCTGAAATGAATGAGCAAGTTGCTTTCTTGAGTGAAGTCTAATTGTGTATATAACCTAACAAACAAATATGACCAAACTCAAAACTCCCATCCACAAGTACTCATTATAGCATCAATCACAAAAGATGAGTAGAGATTTTATGGGTGAAAAAGTGGTTTTAAGTTCTATAGACTAAACAACTACCAGGATTTCCTCTAAACTTAATTCAGAACTAGAATACATAAAACTTTTACTTTTGAACAAAAACTGAAAAAAACGTATCTCCATAGTGTTCATTGTTTGTATGGAATGTTAGTGATTGGAACCTGCGTTAAATTGTCTTAGAAATGAAATATATGGAAATAAAAGTTGTAAATACAAAAAGTAAAAGTTCTATAAAATGAAACGGTGTTATTTTATATGGTCTTATGCATAAAAACGTTTCCAGATGAGGGTTGGTCGTATTTTTAAAAATTTGATGAAGATACCCAGTGTTCAATTCACCTATACTGTTAAAATTTCTTCCAGGAGGAGACTAAGCAATAGCTTCTCCTTTCCCTTTACGTCCCAGCAACATATTAAATTACATCACTACCAGAATTCACTTGTAGAAACTGATGAACTTATTGGGTTTCCTTACAGATCCTAGGTGAGAGGTCATGTACATGGCTGTGGTCATTCCTCCCCTCACCAGGTTCATCTTACAAGCCTTACCCAATAGGGAAGAGGGCTCCCCCATAGCTGCATAGAGCTTTCTTTTCAATTTCCCTGAACTCTACCTATTCAAGCCCCAATCTTGGAGAATTCAGATGTGACATTTTACAAGTGATCATTTCAGCTGGGTTTGTTGACAGTATATACCCAAACATAGAAGGGAAGAGTAAGGCATGTATTTATACTACTCTGATGGCGAGTGTCCTATGAAAGGCTATTTATTAGAAAAATCAAGATAAGTTTACAGAGTAGGCTTTATATTTTATTTAACATCATTTTTAAAATGCTTTGTTGTTTTATGTAAGTTGTGTTTTCATACATTTGTTGTTGCTGTTGTTTAATCTCCATGTGTGTTAATGTGAGCTGGCATGTACATGTAATGAGTGTGGAGGTGTACTTTCAGGGAACACATGCGAAGAACACAAATGTAACCTCATTTGAGACAAGGTCTACTGCTTTTTCTCCACCACATTCTCCAAGCACTGGGACCAGCAGTCATTTGTGGATTCTTCTGTTTCTATTGCCTCTCTCATCATAAAAAGTCTAGGATTAGAGAACTGTAGTATTATGCACAGCTTCACATTGGTTCTGAAAATTCAAGCACATTCCTCACACTTGCACAGTGAGTACTTTTCCCTATGTAGTCATCCTCCCTGTAGCTCACCATTTTGTACTTATTTGGGGGGTGGCTATAGGGACTCACTCTACAGTTCTGGCTACACTGGAACTCTCTTTGTGGATGAGGCTAGGTTTGAACTCACAGAGATCGTTCTGTTTTTGCCTCCTGATTGTTGGTGTTAAATGTGTGTCACTATGCCACTATCTTTTTGAAGACCAGATATTTTTCTATTTTGATTGAGCACAACTTAGCATTTTTTTTTCTACCATGGACAGTATGTTTAGTATTGTATCAAAAGTTTACCAAGTCTAAATTCATATATATTTACTTTTGGTGTCTTTTAAATGTTTTGTAATTCCAGGTTTGTGTTAGAGTATATGATCTATTTGGAGGTTATCTTTGTGAAAGGGGTTATGTGTATGCCTTAATTACCGTTTCAAATAAATATTCAGTTATGGGGCTTGAGAGGTAGCTCAGTAATTAAGAGTATTGTCAGATTTTCCAGAGAACCTGGGTTCAGTTCCCAGCACCCACATGACCACCCACAACCATTTGTAACTCTATTTCCATGCCATCCAATGCCTTCTTCTATCCAGTAGAAGCACCCAGCACATGCAAAATCATATATGCAAAGAAAGCATTCATACACAACAAATAAAAAATAAATGTTTTAAAATATTTATTTAAATGTACCCTTTTCAGAATTGTCATCACTCAGTTGGCCATAAATGTGTCAGCCAGTGTGTGTGTTTTGTACTCTATTCACCTACTTGCCTGATTCTTTATTATCTGCTTTATGTTATGGGCCTTAACAGGTATGGTGTTGAGTGTATACATCTATAAGTGGCGATTTTATTGTGATTATCTTGAGTATTTCTAGGAAAAATTTATTTCATCTCCACTTATTTAGTTGGCTTATGGTTTCTTTCATCTAAGTTTCACCACTGTTTCCATGAAGGTCTCCATATATTTGGTTGATGCATATACCTAATATTTTTGCATAGCAATGTTGTCACAGACTGCTCTATCAATGTTGGAACCCACACTGCCAAAAGCCTTAGGGGCTAAATTGTTAGAGCCTGCACTGCCCCAAGCTGCTCTGGTCTGTGGGTAGGGATTCAGCAAGAGAGAGAGTGAGGACAGACAGAGTGTAATTCAATCCCATTTATTCTTCAGTCTCTCTTCTTCTTTCCAAGTCCCTAGTTCCTAGTACCAAGTCTCAGGTCTAATCCTGTTCCAGCTGTAATAAGTCTCAAGTCCTAATCCCAATTCCAGCTGTAATAAGTCTCAAGTCCGTATCTCTGATCTAAGTTGCTACTCTCTTTCCCAGTTCTAAGTTCCAAGTTCCAAGTTCAATTCCAAGTTTTTTTCTTCTGTCTGCCTCTCACCTTTTATATGTCTCACTTCTAAGTCACACCTTTAAGTCTTGTCTCTAAATTACACCTTTAAGTCATGCCTTTAAGTCTCACACTTTTAAGTCTCACACACCCAAGGGAAAATCCTGGGTATCTAAAACAAGATGTTATCAGAGTGTGCTCAACTGTTGTAGGCTATTGTAAACAAGTCTCTTATCAATCAAGTCATCTCTTCAAGAACTGTGTTTAGGATTTTCTTTCTTTTATTTACTTATTTATTTATTTGTGTGTGTGTGCGTGCGTGCGTGCGTGCGTGCGTGTGTGTGTGTGTGTGTGTGTGTCTACATATGTGGTACCTGTGGAGGTCACAAGATTCTCCAGAGCTGGAGTTATAGGCAGTTGTGTTCTATTCCATGTAGAAGTTGTGAACAAATGTTAGTTCTTTATAAGAGCAGCAAGTGATCTTAAACACTGACCAATCTCTCCATCCCTAATATTGTATATTTATAGTCAAATTCTAGTAATCTTATTGCTATGTAGAGAGACAGTAAATTTCTGTATATTTAGTTCATATCTTGTAATCTTGCTTGTCAAAGACATGTTTCTATATTTGAGATAAACTGGAGTGGCATACAGTAAACAATTGATTGTGGCTAGCAAATACCCTGAAGAAGGCTAGCAAAAAAAATTACTTGAAGTACTATGAAAGACACTTTGGCGGCCAGCAAAAGATGGAAAGAATCACACACACACACACACACACACACACACACACACACACACACACACACACTGGGTGGATAAAACAAGCAAACTTCAACAAACTCCAAAACTTCACACATATACATATATATGTAGATATAGATATAGATGATATAGATATAGATATACATACATACATACATACATACATACATACATACATACACACATACATATGTACATACAAATTCACATATTGGGGGGATAGAGCAAATCTCCAAATATTTTACAAATGTACACTTACATGCTTTCAATGAATAATTCAAAGTTCTAATGACTAAGCTCAACAACTTTATGTTTTCTTTCACAGCTTATATATTCCAGCAAAATCTTTCAAATAACATGGAAATTATAATGTGACTGTATTCCATTTTTTCTAGTGGATGATTATTATCCAATATCCTCACATGAATAAACATTTTACATATTAAAAGTGAAAAATATAAATCATCCCCAATACCCCACATATATAACTAACTTGTTATAGACTAACAAAGTATAAGTGATCAAGGTAAATTTTTAGTCAGTTTTATTTTATGTTATTGTTTTTACTGACAGGTTACAATGTGCAGTTACAACCTAGAATTATTTTATTATTTATCTCAAAAAGTATCTTAGAAAAATCTTAAAAGAATCACAAATCTAAACGTTTATATTAAAAACAACCAGTCATTTCTATTTAAAATTGTCAGGGTACACATCCACTCATTAACAATCTTTTATTAAATCATATCAGGAAGCTGAAGACAACCCAAGTGGAGCAAGAGAATCATGTAAGCCAGTGCTGGTCAGGCTGCTATTGTTCTTTTTCTCTGACTTTAAAAATATCCCTCTCCATGATCAAGTGTGCATTTCTGAACTTCAAATTGAATTGTTTCCTAAGATTTTCTACCACATAGACACCAGCAAATACATTTAAACATAATTTTATTAACAATCTACAACTCTAAGTTGTTTCCAAGGGTGATGGTTATTGCTTACAATCTATATCACTAAGTTCTTTACAAGGGTAATGGTTGAATCAATAATCTGCTCCAGCAGCAATGCTTCAGAACATTCAATCACCAATACTGTAGGTGTCAATGAACTTGCCCAGTGAAGGGCTGGAAACCGCTTTAGGGTTTTCATACAATTCATAGATTATAAAAGATATGATGTGAGGGCAACAAGCAGTGGGAAACACTACAACAGCATGAAGTCCTCAGGACATGTAGTACTCAGGGCTCTGCCTTTCTGAGGCATACCCCTCATGATTGTGCTAACTGATAGGCTGCATTCAATGAGGTCTAAAGCTGTCTTGCTGTTCCACCTGCATAGCCTCTAAAACTTGCTTTTCCTATCATCTCCCGGAGTTACTTTCTAGGATTTGCAGAAAGATTACAATTATAAGTTATGACAGTGGATACCCTAGTCATGCTCCTAACTTTTGGAGAAACCCAAAAATTTCTAAATATTATGTACTGTTAGGACTTAGAAAAAAATGTGTGAGGTGTTCTTTATCAATCTGAGGAAAGTTTCTCTTATCTCTAGGTATTTTTAGATGTTCTTCCATTCCTTTTTGAACTTTTTCTCTGTATATGAGAAGTAATATCCTTTTGTGTTGGATGTTCTCTGTATCTCTCTTTTCTGTAAACTGAAGAAAGAGTGAAGATACTTAATATTTACATAATTTCTGAGTATTTAACTAGCCTGGAATATCTATGCAAATACGACTTGGATGTGGTATGTACTGGTCTACTATTGTGTTTAGATTGATTAAGGATCTAGTTTACATTTCCATAAGAAATGTCAGCTTTCATATTTTCATTTGTAGGAACAGATTTCCTTGGTAATGCTGGTCTCATTGAGTAAGAAAGTATTATTCACTTGATTGTCCTGTTCTGAAAAAGATGGTTGGTAATTAGCCTGTTCTTACTTTTATATTAAAATTTCCAAACCACTTAAGCATGGTGTTATTCAAATATCTCATTAAAAGTTTTGTCTACTAGATCTGTCAATTACTGAGAGAGAAATTGATGTGTTCGGATATAATGGTGGGTTTCTCTGTATCACTTTGAATTTAATAAATTTTTACCACTATCTTTAATGCTGTAGTATCAGGTATGTACACACGAAGGGGGGAACAAAGCTACTTGGAGGCTTGATCACATTCTCATTATGGAATATCACTCACTATTTCTGATAACATTTTTAAATAAAGTTTGTCCAGTATAAATAAAAATAGTCTAGCCTCCTGCACATTTCTCCAACTCATTACTTTTAATTTACATCATTATAAGTAAAGTGGATTTGTTGTAGATGTATTTAGTTAATCCTTATTTTTTTATGTACTGTAATAGTCATTATTTTTAATGGATGGTAGAAACATCCTATTGAAATTTAATATGATAGAGTTGAAATACTGTTTGTTGCATTAATATTCATCAATTTATTATATATTAAATAAGATAAAGTAAAGTAACAATTTTTTTAAAAAAATATTATCTACATTTCCTTTATTTCACTAAAAAGTTTGGTTTGATTTGAATGGTCATCCTACAGTTTTCAACATTTATTTTGAATAATAATGTGACTCCATTTTGGCCAACATTATGCCACTTATTTATTAGTGTAGGCTTTCTATAAAGCATTAATTAATTTTTCTTTATTCTTTAAAAATATAGAGTATTAATTTTAGTATCCATGTGTTAACAATAATGTTATAACTTGCAATTATCCAACGTTTATGAATATTTTGCTCAAATTATTTTTTTCTTATTACAATTTAGAAAATATTTACTGGAAGCCTAAGTTTACTGCTTATCTTTCCTGTGGGATTCAGTCAACAACCATCATTATAGGGACTCTTCACTGAGCAAAATTTTAAATTAATTTAAATGGGCTTTATTTTGATACACATACACACACACACATAGACACACACTGGAAATTTTCTTATTTATGCCCTACTCAAGGCCCTCCTCTATTTCCCCTCTTTTTATGTACATGAACATTTTGAGTACTTGTAGTTCTGTGAATCATGTGTCTCAACAAGGTGAAATAGCACAAGGTATCCACAAAAACTTGAGTTACAGATAGTTGTGAGCAACTAACCAGGTGAGTTCTGTGAACCAAAACAACACTCTTTGTAATATAAATAAATTCTCTTAGCTGCTGAACCATCTCTACAAATCTCTTATTTTATACTATCAAGAGATGCATACTCTAGCAATTAGGCATAGGGAATTAATACAATGGTATCACATATATGTAAATGTACATAAAAGTTTTAAATAATATTCTAATACAGAAAAACTTTTTAAATGTCTAAAATACAACAAAAATACCAAATTTATATTGACAGCCATGATGAAGATGAGCGAAAGATATATGTAAGCAGAATAAATATATTGGATTCTATTGGACAGTAACATGCTATGGGAAAGAAGTTTTTTATAGGAATACAGAGAAAAGATGTGATTTAGAACATACAGTACAATCCTAATCTGTGGTTTTATCACAGAAACTTAACTTCTACTCAAACTTATTAATGAATTATACTTATTTTTTTTGATCAAAATCTCAATGGGATTTTTTTTTTAGGGAGAGAGGAGTTAGACAATTTAATTTTAAACAGACTCTGAGGAATGTGTGTAGAGAGTAGACAAGAATATTGACTTTTCTAGATGTTGAGTATTCCCTCTTTAGATTTCTCTTCCCACCAAGTGTTCATGCTAATTTTCCAAAATCCTTTATTAAAGTGAAGAAAATTGCATCTCCTTTTTTTGGAATTTGATAGTAAAACAGTTCATAAATATTTTCTAGATCATCAAAACACACCCAAAATTTAATGTTATGACCAAACATTGCATAATATTCTTTTTTTTCCTTGTCTCTCAGTTATAACATTTAAGAGGAATGGTCCATGTCTTATTTACTCCTCTTATTGCTGTGACAATGCCCTGACAAAACTAACTTGACAAATAAAGGGCTTATTTTGCATTAAAGTTTGATAGTACAGTCAACTATGGTGGAAAAGGTAAGGAGACAAGAACTTAAAGTAGTTCACAACAAAATATAAGTGAAAAATGAATGTTGGTATTTTCAGGGTGGTGGACCATGAGAGAAAGACTGGTAAGGTTGAGCTAAGGCTTGAAGCCAAGCTGACCCTGAAACAGTGGTATGAGCTTTGCCTGTTCCCCTTGTCATGTAGCTGCAGCACCCCTACAGCCCCCTGTAGAGAGTTTTGTGTCCATCAGTCATGTATTGGGCAACACTGCCAAGCCCTTCCACATGTAGATGAGGCATCCCTAACCTCTCAGTCCAAGCCAACAGAAAGCACCAGCTGTCAGACCCACCCACCCCAAAACGGCATATAAAGATACTATCCAGAAGGAATAAAGGTGTGTGAGAATTACTCTCTCTTTAGAGAGCTTCTGTCATAAGAGCTGTACCACCCACCGACTTTGTTCCCAAAGGCCACCAGAAGCTCACTCCCTCACATGCCTTTTCTTGCTAGTCAGCTTCCTGCAGGCTCATGCCAGGCAGCTCAGGGCAGCAACAACAGCTACATCTGCGGAGGCAGAGGTGGAGGCAGCCACAATGCAGGCAGCTGAGGCAATTCTCCCTCCGTGCTCCGGCTTCCCTCCCCCCCTCCCCCTTCTGTTGAATCCTCCTACCTGGCCTAGACAGAGATCTCCATGGAAAGCCTCCAGTACACAGGACCACAGGTATTCATCTAGAGTCCTCCATTAAAATAAGTCTAAGACCTAAGCCTAAGAAAAAATAAGACCCTATGTTAGGATACAATACGTATTTTGAGTTCAGTTAATTGAATCACGTAATACAATGGAGTCATACCTAGAAGTTAACCTAACCTAAAATTTCCCTCAGGCTTATTTTCAAGATAGTTCTAGAATTTGTCAAATTGACCATCAACACTAAGTATCATGGTTAAACTTCACATCTATCATTGCTATCATTTATCTTTGTATTTGTATACTCTTTTATATATTTCAGATAGCTGGGAAAAGATTAATAGTTTCATGTCATTATAGTTCATCAAGGATATAAGATTGGAGATATACATTCAATATAAAACTTGCTCTTATAAATTTACTTTGATTTGAATACAATAGTTCCAAACAAAATTTCAGAATGACTTCAAACAAAATGAATTGTACTTTATAAGAAAACCCAGTCCCAATATTTTTTTAGAGATGGTCTTCTTTACATTATTATTTCTCAAGAAGAATTTAAAAACCAAATTGTATAAAACCAGCCATGCTTTTTAAAGTCAATACATTAAAATAATGATAAATCATTTCTTACATCTGTGACATGAACCATTTTAATTTCCCTCTGCATCAGTCTCTACGGTGCTTGAAGAATCACAGTAAAAGTATTTACACAGCTAACATCCTTTCCATGTTTGAAATCTGACATTCATATACCTTAGTCTTGGGAGTGAAATATTTATCATCACATGCATCTTTTATCAGTTTGAAAGGTGGCATTTTTACCTCAGATTATACATAGAGGTAAGTTTGCCTCAGGTTTGAAAACTCTTTTCTCCTGATAATTCAAAACCATAAACTTCATTAGCTAAAAAGAGAGAAAATGTGATAATTGCTATCCTTAATACTTGTATGATGATTTATTATTATATTTATTTGTAACATGACTCCTTTTAGAGTTTAATTAATCCCACTTAGCGTGTAAGTATCCTATATATCTGCCAACAGAAGTTCAATTTCTAGTTGCTGTTTATTAGCAAGATAATTGGGCTTATTACTTAAGCATGGTTCCTTCTTGGCATTCAGCCCAGATGGAATATTTTATATGGATCATATCCACAGAAAGAAAATATACATATGCACAAAAGCAGATGTTTAAATAACTTTAAAAACTTAAAAATTTTTAGACCAATACAAACACCAAAATTAATCTGAGAGAAGACACTCAATTAAAATACATTAAGTTCATAAACCAATGTACTTTCTGTTAACTAACTAAGTTATACTTATTAATCTTTTGAAGATCATGGGATATTATTTGTATACATACCACAAAACTGCTGAAAATCTTTATCAATAAATCTTAATTTGCTAAGTTATTTTTGTCTGCTTGCAACCTCTTTTTAAATTGAAAATAATTGCCAAATTTACTAAAAACTTTCTAGTTGAAGTCTTTCCAGGCTCTCAGATTTAACATAAATATATTATGGTATACACAGACAAGAAGGTACCAAAATGGAAGGGGGTAAAAGGGGCATACTACAAAAATCTTTGGGAAAAAATGTAACTTTAGTAATTAAAACTGAAAATCTGACTATTTAGGCATTTAATTATTTCACATTTTATTTCAGTAACTTCTGGAGGACTGATATTAAAGTTGGGGTAAACATTTGGGTAGTGAGAATCAATAAGACAGAAGTGAATATTTATTCATTCATTACTATTGCCTACAAACACCAACAAATCATACTGTTACCAAACAATATGAGAAGAAGGGATTTAAAGATGACAGGGTTGTGTGTATATTTAATTGTAAAATGCAAGGAATGACAGGTCTGTAGTGTAGCTTAGCTGGCAAAATCACTTGCCATGCCCTCCTTCCTGTGCTCCCTTCTCCGAGTTGTCTATTCCATCCATTCTCCCCTTTGATCCTGAGAGGGTGCTCCCACTATTTCTTTAACTGTTGCATAATGGCAAAAGAAATAGCAATTCATCATCAAATTCCTGGAATTGATCAAAGTATTAGGTTCCTAGTTAAAGGCTTACAAAAGTAATGTTGAATGTAAATGCAAATATAAGGTAAGTGTGTATGCGTCAATAATGACAGAATTAATAGATTAGTAACTAAATTTATGTTGTCATATAATTTGCTATAAAACCATGATAATTAAATGAATTTTGTTTTTCATTCTTACTATATAAAATAAAATACATTTATTATGCAATAAAAGACATGTTTTAAAAATATTAACTCCCAAAGAAAATAAGAAAAAAAATAATTGCTCTAAATGTGAATGCATAATACTGTCAGGCATATTTTCTTAAAATACCTAGGCAATGTTTTAATAATGTACTCTAATTAATTTATTTTAACTGTGTGTATGGAAGGTAGGAACATGTACATGTAAGTACTCTCAGAGTTCAAAAAAGGGGGTCAGATCACCTGAAACTATAGTTACAAGGAGTTGTGAGTACCTGATGTGGCTAATAAGAACTGGACTTAGTTTCCTGGATTGTAGAAGGCATGTAGATCCTTAGGCACACAGATAAGTACTGGGGAAACCAGAAAGATTAAGTAAACAGGTCTACCTCCTTTAAAGGAGAGATTTACAACCTGTTTTCCATCCAGAAGTTTGGGAACAAACTTGGTTAAAAGTCTGGAGACTGTTGGCCTTTCTGTGTGGCCAGGTTATGACATGTACATCTTATTGTAAGTTTGTTTATCTTGAAAATGTTTCCCCAGTTAATTTATGAAGTATATATTTATGGAAGATAACCCTTGATCTTTATGAGAGTTTTGATGTAGTCATGTCTTAAGCTTTGTTGTATACACAGGATTGACTTGATTAACATCAGGAAAAATTTCCTCAAATTGTCCTGTGCTTAAATATGCCTGAAATAAACTACCCAATGTCAGACTCTTGAAGTTTGAACCAACACTTGGTTCTAAAACATGGTGCACCAAATTTTCTTCAAATCTCTCCTGGATGATTACTCTGCTGGCTGTGGTAGTCACACAGACATCCTCACCCTCTGACCTCTGCACACTGGAAGAGCAGTTCATGTTTGTAGCATCTGAGCAGTATCTCCAGCATTTAATTTCCCATTTTAGTGCCCTCTTTAGAAGCAAGCCTACTTTGTAAGTGATGTGCTGAAACTATAGCTTGGGAACAAAGCTATGTATTGTTTCTTTCTTTTTTTTCTGCCCTAAAAAAAAAATAAAATGATGATCTTTTTGGCCATTGAGCTACATTTTCTATGTACCAAGAAAAAGAATTTAGGGAGGAAAGAAAATATATCTTTCTGCTCTCTTTTCTTCCTCTGAAGCACAGGAGATAAATATAACATAGCAGGTTAGAAGAAAAAGTCTCCCTTGGACTTTGAAAACATTTCATCAAAATGAAATAGAATATATTTTATATTCTATGCATTTCTTCCCTTCTCTGGTTTCAATTGTATTTCTGTGTGTCCTCATTTCTACATGCACTGAAAATATTGGTAAGAGTCTTCATGACACCTGTTTAAAAATGCAAATGGTACCTTTTTCTTAAATCATTTGTGTGGACTTTTCCTAGACTTTTGTCACATGTGCACATAGCAATCCAGCATTATTATCATCAGCAATCCTTGACAGAATATAATAATAGTTTTAAAATTCAAGATGGATGAACTGCATCAGAAAATAAATACAATGAATATAGGAAAGAAGACAGAGACTCAGGGAGTTCAGACTAGATCAGTAATGGTCACTAACATTAAGATTAAACTTACCTATAACGCTGACACAATTGAACATCAAATCTAAGTCTAAAATCGGTCTGATACTACTGGGATTATAACTCACATCATAGAATCCTTGCTGAGGTGCTGCATTTGAACAGCAGAGTCCACGTTAGCAACAACAACAACAACAACAACAACAACAACAACAGGCTGGAATGTTGGCACAAGGTGATATATACTCTTAATCCTTGCACTAACAAGATAGAGGTAGAGTCCCTAGGATGTACTGGCCACACAATGAGCTTAGTCAATGAGTATCAAGCCAATGAAAAATACTGTTACCAACCAACAAACAAAAAACTCAACACTGTCCCCAGTCAAAAACACAACAAACATTCCAAGATGAATTTCATCTTTAAGAGCAATATCCAAGTTGACAACAACAACAACAACACACACACACAGAGCTTTTGGGTACATCAGAAATATAGGTTGGTCCTATATAGGCTTCCATGACTTTGCATATAAATACCCATAGGAAATGCCATCACTGGGAGAAATCTTCGAAAACATGTTGATGACTCTGTGTAACCAGATATACCACAGCTAATCTGTATTACTGGTGACTTGCTTTCCATATCACCTGTGGCAGATTTCCATTTAAGTCCTTTCAGTCAAGGATCAAAGCCACAGCATTAACAAGTTTTCAAGCCTAGACCCCTGAAAATCTAACAGAAAAGATGTTTCTAATTTCTTGGACTAACATATTAGAAGTTTAGTGCATCAATGGGAGTACTGATAATTAAAATATATTGTGCTCTGACTCCATATTCTGAGACTATAGCTAAGTCTTTAGTAGTAAATAAAATTCATAATACATATTTGCATATATATATACAATGAAACATAGTCATATACTCCATTATCATCACAAATCAGTACTTACAAAGTTTGCATTTTGAAGCTTAATTATATACTCCTAATGAGTCTAACAGATCAGGAAACATGAAATCATTCAAATCCAGAAGAACTCTTCCTTGATAGAAGTTAAAATTTACCATGTAAAATACACAGACTAGATCTAATAACATGATATTTGAATGTAGTTACCTGCTATCTTTTTATTCCTTCTAACTGCAGATTTTGAAGCCTGTCAGTGGGATAATAATCCTCCCACAAAGCGAATAATGAGCAATAATGGTCAAGATAAGTGTGTGAAATATGGCTTCCATAACAAAGAAGTCATTTCTTTCAGTTGTCTCAGGATATTTCAGTAAATATTCTGCAACATTGTTTGCTTTTTTTTAAATAACAAATAACATATGGGACCATAATCCACTAGTGGCATCCTGCCACAGGATAACTTATATGTCACATAATGCCAGTTTGTAGTGGAAATAAAGTTGTCAAATGGTATATGGAGAGTATACTTTACATTATACTGAAACCATCTCCCTTGTATTATGGCTGTTACTTGCATAAATATGATCAAATGCAATAATAAACTTGGAAGACAACTTTGTTTTCTTTGGAAAACCTTTCTCTTTTGGCTACCATGCACATTATAGTTTCTACACTGACCTTACATTTGTCTTTTTGACAAATGAAAACTAAATGATACATTAGTAAATAAAAACTAAAACAATTAATTTGTTCAGTCCAATAAATGAATCTGTATTGCAGTTGAATTCCAGAGAGTCAGATTTAGTAGCTCCAGAGAGCTGAGAAAGAATTCTAGGCTCTTCATAGAATGTGCTGTGGGCAGTCCAAGGCCAGGCAACATTACTGTTCTCAAAATTGTACTGCCTCATATACCTAAACTACATAGCCTAGTAGGTAACCTCTTGTGTTTAACATAACATAAAGTTAATGTAAGGGATCTTTACAAATACCAGAAACAGGTAGACTCATGGAACAGATATATGCAAGTAAAAGAGAAATTTCTTAGTGATCAGGATAAATGCCAGATTATAAACAGAAAGGTCACTAGAACAACAACAGAAACAGGGGCAGTATATAGCTGAACCTGGAGAGGTATCATAACATGGCTGGTTCTGTCGACAGTTGGAGAGTGTACTTAAAGAAAATCATTGAGAATTGATAATAATTTGAATAATCATTAATTCTACTATAGAACATTTTTGTTAAAAAAATGTTCACTGTCTCCCTCTCTTTCTCTGTCACTGTCCCTGTTTCATTCTCTGTGTCTGTCTTTGCCTATAAACTTTTTCTTTCTCTCTTTCTCTCTCTCTACCGCTCTGTGTCTTTCTGTCTCTATCCCCGTGTGTGTGTGTGTGTATGTGTGTGTGTCTGTGTGTGTGTGTGTGTGTGTGTGTGTGTGTGTGAGAGAGAGAGAGAGAGAGAGAGAGAGAGAGAGAGAGAGAGAGAGAGAGAGAGAGAGAGAGAGTTCCATTCCGAATAGGAGGACAGACTCGGGTGTCAGTCCTCACATTGTCTCTTCTTAGAGAAAGCTTAATCTTTCATGTTTATTTTTGTTCTCCAGGCTACCTGGTTCACAAGGTTTTTGAATTTCTCCTGTTTCTGTCCCTCATCTCACCATCTGGCTTCTGGGGTTAAGCATATATTGTACCTTGTTTTGCAGTTGTGCTGGGTTTGTGCACTCAAGGTCTTACTCTTTGACAGTGAGCAGAGTACCTACTAAGCAATCAGTTTGTCTTATATTATGTAATAAAAATGTTAATATCATTTAATTTGATTTTCAATCAATAAAGAATAGGATACATGTACGTATAAATAGAAGTACGTATAAATAAATGTACGTATAAATACTTAAATATGGTATACAGTAAGACACGTAACTCATGTATTAAGTAATGTAACATAAAACTAATTATATTTTTTGTTCTTTAGTTTTACCATAATATTCTAACACCCTCACTATCTCCCTGAGTTGGTTTTCTCCCCTTTTGGTGTATGTTGCCTACATTTACCTTAGTCACTTATAAAAAGATTCCAAGGTTAACAGTTCAATGACTTACAATCGTGTTAGATTTTTTTTTCCACTTGTGTCCACCATTGGTAACATTATCCCCTATCATGTAAATACCTGGGAGGGGGTGGATAAACCAAGATCAATGAGGTAATGTAAAGGAAGAAGAAGGTCAGAGAGACAGTAGATAAGGAAGCATAATTGGAATTATTGTTCAGAAAGGAATGGCAGAAAATGCTCTGACTTGCTACTAATAGAGGCAGAGCAACTTCTTCAATTAAAAAAAATGAGATGCCATAAAGACATTTTTGTTTCAAAATTGATGCTTCAAGATTCTATTGCTTTTAATGTTAGACCTTTGGACACAGGCATTTAGACATACTCTATAAAAATATAAAGTTGAGGACTCATATTGGAAGGCATAGATTGATAAGGGGAAGTAAATTAATTCATCTGATAAAGCACTAAGAACTCATGAGTCCTAAAACAGTGCAGTCAACTTCATGTTGGTAAAGGTTAAGAAAAGAAAGAAACAAAGGACTGCAGATAAAACAGCACTTGGCAATTTAGTTACAAGTGATGTGCACACGTAGATATCAAGTATTTTAGATTTAGAATTCATTTCATGAGACAAAAGAGAAATGCCATTAGAACTAGTGGATCTGGAGAATGGGTTCTATACGTACCTTACATTTTCTTTTAAGTTTTAGAGTTCAGTGACAACACTAGGGGTTAGATCATCAAGCCTTATGGTCCCCACAGACTTGTGCAAAATGGAAGCATCAAGTGGAGGGCTTTGTCCACATATTAAGAGGGAAGGAATTGCAATTAACATCAGGATCATGAGTTACACTGCTCACAATAGGTTAATAAAGAAGATGGAGCAAAGGATTTGTAATTAATAGATATACTTTTCTGGCTCTTACATTCTATACTTCCAATATATTTTTTTGAGCCCTTCATCATAATATTAATGCTGTGATGTATGTCAGAAACTGATGCCAATATTAGAAAAATGATTTGTAAAATGATGCCTACCTCAAAAACTCTCAAATTTTTAATTCATTATATGAGTAGCCTGTTTTCAGTCCAACCAGCAATGAAGGAGTGTTCTTCTTTTTCCATATCCTCTCTAGTTTGTGCCGTCACTTGAGTTTTTGGTCTTTGCCATTTTGATTGGTGTGAGGTGGAATCTCAGGGTAGTTTTGATTTACATTTCTTTGAAGACTAAAGGCTTCTAACATTTCTTTTAGTCTTTCTCTATCATTCAAGATTCTTCTGTTGTCAATTCTCTGTTTAGCTCTGTACACCATTTTTTAATTGTGTTATTTGGTTTTTATGAAGGTTAGTTTCTTGAGTTACTTATATATTTTGAATATTAGCCCTTTATTGGATGTAGGGTTAGTGAAGTAATTCCCCAATCTTTAGGTTGCCAATTGTCCTACTGATGGTGCCTTTTGACTTATAAAACATTTCAGTTTCATGAGGTTCCATTTATAATTTTTTGATCTTAGAGCCTGAGCCATTGGTGTTCTTTTGAGGAAATCCCCACCCCCACTCCATGCCAATGTGTTTGAGTCTCTTTTCCAATTTTCCTTTATTTGATTCAGTGTATCTGCTTTTATGTTGAGGTCCTTGATCCCATTGGACTTGAGCTTTATGCAAGTTGATAAATATGGATCTATTTTAATTCTTCTACATAAAGACTGCTACTTAGGCCATCACCATTTATTGAAGATGCTTTCTTTTTTCCACTGTATGGTTTTGGCATCTTTGTCAAAGATCAAGTGTCCATACATGTGCGTGTTTACTTCCAGGTCTTTAATTCTATTCCATTGATTGACTTGTTTGCCTCTGTACCAATACTAGTGGTTTTTATCACTGTTGCTTTATAGCACAGCTTTAGTTCAGGGATGGTGATTCTTCCAGAAGATCTTTTATATTTGAGAGATATTTGGCTATCCTGGGTTGTTTGTTTTTCCAATGAAGTTGAGACTTGCTCCTTTCATCTCTGTGAAGAATAGTGTTGAAATTCTGATGAGGGTTACATTGAATCTGTAGATTGCTTTTGGTAAGATGGACATTTTTACTAGGTTGATCCTACCAATCCATGAGCATTGGAGATCATTCCATCTTCTAAGGTATTCTTTGATTTTATTTTCAGGGATTTGAACTGGTACAGCCATTCTGGAAATCAATCTGGCAATTCCTCAGAAAATTGGAAATAGTTCTACCTTTCTGCTTGTTACAGTGGAATAAAGGAAAGCATCTTCAATAAATGCTACTGGCTAACTGGCAGTTTGTATGCGGAAGTATGAAAATAGATCTACATTTATCACCTTTCTTAATTACCCAGCTATATCACTCTTGGGCATATTTCCAAAATATGCCCCACCATACCAGAAGGAAATATGCTCCATTATGTTCATAGCAGCCTTATTTATAATAGCCAGGAACTGGAAACAACCCAGTTGTCCCTCAACCATTGAATGGATACAGAAAATGTGGTTCACTTACACATTGAAATACTATTTATCTATTCAAAACAAGGGCATCATGAATTTTGCAGCCAAATGGATAGAACTAGAAAATATCATACTGAGTGAGGTAACTCAGATCCAAAAAGACATTCATGGTATAACTCACTAATAAGTAGATATTAGCCAAAAGTACATAATATCTAGGATACAACCCACAGACCATAAGAAGTAAAACAAACAGAAAGACTGAAGTGAGCTTCATTATCTTACAGTATTCTGAGACTAATGACTGTTAGGTAAATGATGTCCTCATTTAAAACATAGGAAGATAGTTGGCTGTGGCGATGCCTCAACAGTTAAGAGCTTCCCTGTCAGCAGACCCATGTTCAGTTCCTAGCTCACATGGCAGCCCACAACCTCTATAACTCGATTTCTTAGTGTCATGGCACCCTCTTCTTGCCTTTTTAGAGATCTAGAACACATGTGATATATAGATATATGGGCAGGCAAAAATAGAAAACAATAAATTAATCAAAAAAGAGAAAGTTAGAATGCCACAGATCAGAGGGACATGTACATAGAGAAGATCAACAAAAATAATTAGGAAACGAGTGGGCACCTGCAGATCCAGAAGGGATCCTTCAGATAAAACTACCCATCTGTTATACTTCTTACCAATATAACCAGAAAATGACTGCTCTTGAAGCCATTCAAGGTTTGGTAACTATTATGCCTTTGTAAGAGACTAACACAGACATTACACTTATAAAGAGTTGCTTTTTAGAACTAAGGACAGAGCCATTCCAAGAAAGGGAAAAGCTTGAGCTAGGCCTATGTATGTGGAACCTAGAAGAAAAAAATTAACAGAATGTTAGAGAAAACATAACAACAGTTTAGGCCAAACAGCTATTTTTTGGTTAAGAGAAAACTATAGTAGAAAAATTGTTTCATTTGGCAATATACAAATGAATATGGAATTGGGAGGTTAATTCGGGTTTATGATGTCTACAGGTGCAGAAAGGAAGGAAATTGACTTTAGGAATCTACATTGAGTTGCTATCAGCTTGCTTTTGTTTAATGAGTGAGTTTGGTAAACCTGCCAGTTAACTGTCACCTACCAATTAGAAAATATTGGTTCTGTTTTGTTTGCAAACTTCTTCACTCTTACACATATTAGCCAATGATTTTGTTTGGGAACCTTACTGTTGAATATCTTACAGCTCTGTGACTCTTTGTAACTCAAACAATTAAGGGAATGTATTGTTTTAATTACCTTGCATTTTCTATAATAACTATTCATTTTAACTATTTACTAAAGAAAACATAAATTAATTTCAGAAAAAAAAATGTTAAATTTTACTCCAATTTTACATGCCACATATTGTACACTGGAGACTTAATGACAATATTTAGATACTGAAATGATTTAGGTAGGAGGGAAGATGATTAAAAGGGTTTTAGTAGCTTTCATCAACCATGTATTTGATACATATGTCTTACCAACTCAGTCCATCTAACAGTTGAAACAATAATCTAGCCAAAATGAGCCTTTACTATTCAACTTAACTTCCATAGGAATCTGTGCACTGATTTTATATTTTTAATTAAAGTTAACTAAGATTTAATTGTGGTGACTTGAAGAAATAAACAATCTGTGAATATGACAGGGTAGGACCATTTATCTGCCTAATATTTGATATCTATTGGTTGAGGAGTGATTAAGACCTTTTCTGAGAAACAAAGTTTGTGTTTGTATATTTAGAATCAAGACAATATCAAACGGAATGTAAAAGGTCAGCCTCATTAAACTGAGCTCAATCCAAATAAGCTAAATATCACGTTCTACCACGCTCATTCTTCTCTAATGGCCAGAAAAAATGAAAATGTATTTCTTGTAGCATGCTAATGGGGCATGAAGGAATCAAAAGAGAGAAGCCTTCAAACATCTCATTTTATTTATCTGTTAAGATGGTGTGATCCATCTCTGGATTTGATAATTTACTGATCCAGGGAACAGGGAGATGAATATCTTTTTAATGTTATGCTAAGGCAGTTTAAACTTTATTGAATTCTGCTTTCAAATACCTGCTTGATATTGTTAACATGGATTTTGTATCTAAAGAAAAATTAGGGTAGAAATTTGAAATATGTGCCATCATTTAAATAAAAATATAAATCTAATGCAAACAATATGTTTAAGGTAACCAATAACTCTATAATCTTTGTATTAAAGATACACTTGAATAAGTATGAGTATGTATTTATGTGTAAATTCATTACCATAAGTTTACATACTATTCTATTGCTTTTATTTCAGGTTCATACTTTTAAAAGGAACACCACTGTAAAATGCCTTAGGCAATGATAAACAAATATTTGAGGTTAAAATATATACTTTCAGTGCATGGTGATCAAAGAAACTTAATAAGGCTTCAATGTATTAGTTTTCACAGGCAGGGAGTTTACCCTGGATACTTGGTATCAGAATACATCAGAATAAGTATAGGGGCCTGAACACAAATTTTAGCTTATAAGGAGTTGGGGAATTACTTGTGGTGCTTGGGAAAGATGGTGGTGTCATGGAAGTGTTCCTTGAGAGCAGTTCACCTGAAGATGGCCCAAAGGAAATAATGCTGGGGAAACTGATGGACATAAAAATGGAATATTATGTGAACTGTTGGTGTAATATTTCCACCTGATCTGTGATTGTTCATGGTAGAAGAGGTTGCTTTTAAACGTCATCTCTGCCATAGTCTTTTAAATGCTTATAAAGATGTAGCATTAAAATTGCTCTAAGTGCCATTTAGCAGAATGACATGAGAGCTGTAAGATACTCAACGATAATGTTCCTAAACAAAATAATCTAACTTGACAAAAGCAATGTTATATCTAATAATTATTAAATAATATCAACACACTTCAATGAAATTTATTAGGCATTGTCTAGAACTTGTACTCAGGCCTAAACAACAAAGGAAGTAAGTAATTTTTCACAATGAACATAGGTGACTCAAATCCCTTATCTACTCAATGTTAAATATATATTGCATATGACAAGAGAGTAGAAGATCCTTAAGAATGGCCAGAAAAATTCAGGATGCAAACTTATTATTTATATAGCATAATTTTATATTTATATATTTATTGATATTTAAAAGACTGTGGTGGAAATGTTATTTAATAGCAACCTTTCCTACCAAAAATGTTGTAGCTTTATTATCCTGCCTTTTCAGCTTCTCCCTTATTGAGAACATTTAACTCTTGAGAGAAATCAGCCAATCTGTAGTTGAAGTACTGGGCACTTCATTTTGTAGGGGTAAACATTTAAATATATAGTGGACAAATTAAAAAGAGAGAACTAAATTCAAGGGGATATACCAGGATTGAATACATGTAACAGACATATTTTAAAAGAGGGTATAAGGATGATTGTGTTTCCAATTCTTAATCTGCCATAGACTTTGATTGCACAAGTTCATAAAATTATATGGCTTTCTAGTCTAATTAATTTGTGTGCAGATTTTTTATGTTTGCAAGGTATTTTTATAACAAACTTGAATTTTGTAAAGGCTAAATAGGCCAACTAACAGCGCCATAATAACAAACTGACCACGTGCTTACTATTTATATTCTATGTGATCATTATCAATAAACTTAAGAAAAAAGCCAGGAAGTCACATAATGTGATGTTAGCAATAAGTAATATCACTCAGGAAATATTCCAATCTTTATGCCTTTTCCTGGTATATGATGGATTTGGGGAGAAATTTAAACCAACAGAAGAATTGCTCATGAGAACTGTGCTTAGAAAAAAAATCAGCTTGTGCATAGACCTCAGGAAAGAAGGGTCATGATGTTACATCACTAAAATCTCTATTGTTTTGTGACTGACAGAGACCTGTAATCCTATTGCTCCCCTGAGTCAGATTCTTCAATTATGTGTGTAAATAGAGTTTTGATAGATCATAGTCATACTTGTTTGTACAGCATGGATGGCTACTTTTCCCACTAAATATGGCAGAGTTAGAGATACAGACTACATTAGACCACACTTTAGTGTATCTACCATCTGGACCTTTGCAAACATGGTAAGTGCCTTAGTTGGGTACTAAAATCATCCATTTTAGGAAGCTTTCCAATTTTGTAAAACAGCAGATCCTTTAGCACAAATATCAAGGAAATCATGACTTACATTTAAGAGATCATATCCAGAGATAGTGCAGCTTTCTATGACTTACCATAAGACATTATTCAAATAACCTTAAAACTGTAAATTAAATAGAATTTTTTTGTCTTGCTTAAACCTGAAAATGGTAACCAAATCTTGTCAGGAAGAATATAAATGTAAGTCTTAAGAGAAAAAAAAAATCATTTCTAAACACATTTCTCTACGTACTCTTATGAAGATGCATCCTAAAGTGCCAATGTGGCTTCAGTTACTTATATTTTATCCAAATAATTCAAAAGTAAGTTTTATCATGTAGAAAATTAAATTAATAAAATAACAGCTCACTAAAAGTCTACAAATTAAACACAACACTTGCTCATATTTTGTCTTTTTATATATTTGTGAAGGAGCGTGTTTATAAAATGTGCTTACTTATGAACTTTTAAGATAGTTAATTACATATGAAATGTAGGCATCATGCTCCATCATGAAAAAAACTGTTTAGGATAATATATGTAATACATAATGAAGCTGTTTTCCTCCATAACTAGAACTCCATTAACATATGGAAAATGACAATAACATTCTCCACCACTTACTATGCAGTCTACATTCAAATTAAATCCATTGGATTTAAAGCAATTATAAATCTGGTGTACTGAATTTGTGTCCTTTGGGTCTTTACTATTCTGTAGAAAATATTCACTAGGCATTTTTTACTGTATTGAATTTATGGACAGACCAAGACCATTATTTTCTAGGATATTTATATTTGGAAATAGTTTGTGGCCTTTTTTTGTGCTCTGACTTTTTCCCCCTCGAAGCTTATTTGTAAAATATTGACTGGGAAACTGCTTATGGGACCAGAGCAAAAGAACTGGAGCAAGAAGAAAAGAGGGAATATAAGTAAGTCACATTGGAAGTAATTTTTATATTAACTTTGTACCTTGAATTATTTTTAACAAAGTAAAATGGGAAGTTTAAGCATATTTAAAAGCAGAAACTAGACTTTGTCATATATGAAAATATTTGTTTTAAAGTACTTGCAATATTCATGAAGTAATAAATTAAAAATCATATTTTATCACAATAGTAAATCACTAATAGATAAAAAGTTTTAAAAAAAGATGCTAAAACTATTAGATGACAATTGTTGAAGAAGCAGCTACATACTCAGAACCAAGGAAATCTAGATTCTTTACCAGAGTATGAAATTATTACAAGAAAAAATATATCTTAGGTTAGTGTAGAGCTATCATTCTGTGTCAACCATGCTCATCATGCATAATTGCTGTAGGTAACTCAGCTTTATGACTGACTGGTTTAATTTGTTTTAAAACATATAGAATTGCCTATGAAGTACCTGTACCAAGAAATGATGGCTTATTTTTACACTAATATGTTTAAGCCTTTAGACCTAATAATGACCTATCTTCTCAGTAGGATGTCTTAAGAATTATCACATAAAAAACACTTGATGAAAATAGTTTTGTACACTTTAAGTACACTTGAAACAATGATTCAATATTCTGGTAATAGGTGTGATTATTCTGTTTAAGCTGGCTAGAGAGTAAACTAAGAATATTCTAAACTACAGAGAAAATAAACATGAATTACGTGATCTAGATTCTAGGACCCACATTTTTATGTCCCAAGGTTTTTAACCTTTAAAACCAACTGCCTACTGACATTTGCTGCCACATTATTTCTTATTGCCTCAGTTACTCCATTTGTGAAAAAAACTCTGAAAATTCTCTCTGTCCTGTTAAGTTCCATGAGACTATGACTTAACATATATGACCTAATATACACAGTTTAACATAGTGATTAAGACTAGAGAGCAGAGACACAATGGCCTGGATTCCAATTCCTATTCAATCATTTCTCTATACCTTGGCAATTTACCCATAAGAGAAAGGCATTACTATTATGACCTACCTCAAAAGTATGTCATAAGGATTTGTTTAGCTAGTTTGTAAAATGGTTAGAAAAGTTCCAAAGTGCTTTGATAATAACTATAATAAAACTTCTTATTAACAATCTAGCTACATTCTACTTAACATGGGGTCCCTCGTAAGACTATTATAGAATGACTAGTATAGTTTTTTATGCATTCTCTACCTCTCAGAGTAAGCATCTGACATTTCATTTTAAAAATGTGCTAATACCTCAAGACTACCTGTTTTTGGGTGCCATTCTTATAAAGGTTCAAGGAACACTTTCAGCAAGGAATGTTGAAAGTTTGGTTTCTTTATATAGATAGGGTTCATGTAATTCAATTATTGGGTTGTCTGCAAAGTTGATGAATTAAACAGACTCAGCTTTACTCCCAGCTTTCATTATTTACTCTTGGCCAATTTTTACGCTTGAAACAGACACAAATCAGGGAAGTACAGCAGGCTTCTAGCATGCATGGGAGAAGTATATTTAAAAACTACAAGTCTGCTTCCCAACCTATGATACACACACACACGCAGAGAGAGAGAGAGAGAGAGAGAGAGAGAGAGAGAGAGAGAGAGAGAGATCAAATTCACCATTAATCTAGAATTATCTGATATACCACTAAAAACTATACCAATTTGTATGCTTTTGTTTCCTATAGTGAAAGACTTATTGAATCAAAAAGAATATTTTCAGAAAATAATAGTTTTATTATAAATTATGAAAACTTTAAGAAATGCCAAGAAGATTCATTACACTATGATAATAGCAATCCATAACGTTGTAGGGACTTTCATAAATTAAAAACAAACTTTGAGAGTGTGACAGGGATTTAAATCTATATTTATTATTCCGTGCTGGAACCTAGACCTCACTCTCTATATAGCATGGTTTGAAAAGCTGATATAAATATATATTCTGATTAAATAGGTTAATAGCCTGATCTTTTTTAAATAGTGCTAAATAAATATAATAAAAATGTCTGTTGAAGCATGCATAAGATCTGTCCAAGATCAAGCAAGACAATATCCCTGCATGGAGTGAAAATAGGAATAAGATTCTACCATTTTCTTTAGTGATATTTCCCATGGTGGGTTGAACACATTTTAAGGCAGGCCCCATTTGCTAGACTAGTTGAGCAACGAAAATTAGACTTCATGGAAGGAAAAAGAAAACTCAAATTTGGGCAAGTAGGGTGAGGTGGTGGGGAGGGTAATATGAGAGGATCTAGAAAAGGAGGTGAATATGTTCAAAATACAGTATATACAAATTTTTAAGAATTAATAAAATGTTATTCTTTTAAAACTTCTCATAAAACTCATTTTTTCAATGAAGTTCAGTTATCCTTACTGAAGAAGATGGCAAAGAAAGATGGCAGTTTCCATTACTGGAAACTTTTTCATGAAAAAATTATGTTTTAATTTTTCTGTTTGGTCAGTTGGTTTGGTTTTGTGTTTCTTCCCCTTCCTTTTTTTCACTGGCGTTTCCTTCCATATGTTATTCTAATCTACAGGTTGAAATATAGTCACAAAGATCCTTCCCCTGATAAACTCACTTTAAGACCTATAAGTAATAATATCACCATCTAAAAATCATTTATAGAGCTCTTTAGATATTAAAATTACAACAGAGTCCAGACTCTACATACCATAGTGTTTAGAAGAAATTATTTCCATTTCAAAACATCTCAAAAGTGCCAGAGAGTGAGTAAATCAAACATCTTCTTTTCCATACAATATTCTCAATTACTATAAATTTTCATAAGAAGGTATTATTTTGATGTCTCAAAAATATCAAAGTAGAATGTTTATGTTCACATATATACTTTTAAGTAGTATAATATACACATTATATAGAAGGGAAAGAGGAAAATATTTCAAATGTAAAGGTGAGTGTATTAATTAATTTACCATGGGGATATTTCAAAATAGTAAACAAATAATTTTCTTGTTATTATTATAAGAACATGTGTATGCAGATTTTTTTCTGATAACAACAAGGTGAAATAAGTCTTCACTCATAACTCTCCTCCCTTCAATAGTCTTTCTTTGTATTAGAATGTAGACACGTAACATACAGGTTGCAAATCTTCCCTTCCTCCTCATCCATCTTTATCTCACTTTATTTACATGAGAATATTGAGTTCTGAATTAGCTTGAAAGCTTGAAAGGGTTAAAGTCTCTAGGGAAAGTTGAAAAAGCACATGTGTTTCTGCAGACAAGACCGAGTCCTAAACTAACAGGAATCCTTGGTAACTAAGGACCAACAAAGTCTTTCATGTCTTCTATAACAAGTCTTCAGGTGATGTACCTTCCCCTTAGAAGTTCACACTTAACAAGTAAGTAAAAACCTTTGAAGCCCTGGCAAGAGACTTTCTACAAACATGCATCTGAATTGTGCTTGTTGAGGTTACAATATTTCAGCATTTGCACTACATATTCAAACAATTCCAGGTGAAAATGAAGGTAGTGAAGGACCCTTTTTGTTTTTGTTTGTGTGTGTGTGTGTGTGTGTGTCTACATGTGTGTGTATTATTATAGTCACATTCCTCCCATCCATTTACTACTTCCAAGCCCCTATATTCCAATTCTTTTCTAGTCTTCTTCAAATTCATGGTCTCTTTTTAAAGAAAAGAAACTGGATAATCGCATCTGAAAATATGAGTAACGCTAGGAGGTAGTAAATTCACAGAAGATTAAGTGGATGTTATCAGATCTGGTACAAGGGAAATGAGTCCATATATATGTGCATATGCATATGTATATGTACATACATATATACATATAAACTATTGCATACTATAAATAGTATCTAGATAGTATATATATCATATATGGGAATATATAACTATGAATGTATATTATATATATATAAACCATTTTATATCTGTGTATATATAAACTATTATACATATACAATACTTGATAAACTATAAAATATATCAAATTAACTTCTTTCTGCTATACTGAAATTTCTATTTAATACAAAATTAAGGATGAGGAGATCACTCAATCATTAAAGCTCTTTCCTTTGCAATCAGGAGGACATGAGTCTAACACTCAGAGCCCATACAAAACTGCTAAGGACAGTGGCATGTACATGTAATTCCAGTGAGGTAGAGGCAGAGAAAGTGATTTACTGGCTAGTCAATGTAGCCTAATAAGTGACTTGATAACAATGAAAGACCCTGTTTCAAAAGGAATAGACCCTACTTGTGAGAATGCACCCAAGGTTATTCTCTAGACCTTTTACACATATACGTACATTTGTACACATACTAACGTATGTGTATATTAACATGCATGCATAAAATTCTAAGATTATACTGAGGAGGAATTTTTTCTTCACACTAAGTTGTAGAGTCATTGTGTGGTATGAAAGGTCATTGATAACAATTTATTATTCCATAAATTAAGTAAGGCAAACTGAAACTGCCCTATTGTCTTCCTATACATATCAAACATACTTTAATAGCTAATTATGGAAACCTAGTCCAAATAATCACTAAGAAAGTTAAATCTAAACACAAGCTTGTTTTATTTCTGGCCGAATGACTTTAGGGCTAATTCCTCTGACTGGCTCTGCCCTGCTCCTGCTGCTAGTGTCTCTTTTACTCATTGCTCTGTCAATCAATAAGGTTGATATTACAACATACTTATTGGAAACAGAGACAATCAGATCACATCACAGACTTTTAGTTTCAGATCTGTATTTTAAAAAGACCTCTAAAAACCCTTATATTAATGTCTGAAGAACACACAATAACACTCTCTCATTTCTCAGGGAAAAGGATAAGGCTGACAAAGATAACAAATATGTTGGCTACTCTCCGTCTTACCAGAAAACTGAACATAAAAATTGCTAGTTTCCTGTACATATAAGAACAATAGTGATTTTGTGTGAACAATGTCTCACTAGACTTATTTTTGTTCCTACAAAAACACAGTGTAAAAATGAATCACTTCCATAGTTTAAAAAAAGAAAAACAAAACACCAATTGGAGGAACTGTAGGAAATGCACTTTAAAAATATTTCTCACCTGCAAATACATTTGTTTCTGTGCAAGAAAACGGGAATGGAAAACATTCATTCTGTTTCTGTTGGCACAAAGCCTGTTGGAATTCTAAATATGGTGTCTTAGTTACTTTTCTATTGCTGTGACAAAACACTATGGCCAAGGCAACTTCTAAAAGAAAGCTTTAAATTGGGTTTCAGAGGATGAGCACCTATGATGGTGGAACAAAGGCATGGAGACAGGAAAAGTTGAAAGTTCATATGTTGATCCACAAGTAGGAGACAGAGAGAGGGACACTGAAGCTAGAATTCAAAGCAGCATGGAATGCACATGTATTGCTGAGTAACTGGCCATAGAAACAAATTGAATCAGACAAAAGAGTAAGGGGAGACAGTGATTAGCAAAGATGTAAGAACTATGTTTACATGTCATCTGAGCAGCACAAAGGAGAACTGGTCTTAAATGACCCACTTAACCCTGGCCTCTGCCTTTAGAAAGCCAAATGACCATAATTTAGTTTTTATTAGTATCATTACTATAAAACTATCATTATTTGTGAGGAAAGTAAAGTATTTGTCCTCTTTGAAGCCTTCAAACACTATGAAAGTAGATGGAAAAATTCTCATGAACTATGATATGCTTTGTAAAATTAACTTTGTACTATTGAGCCTGGATGCTTCATATTTTAATATTCTCTAATTGGAGACACATTAAATATTAATGGCCCCATTATCATTCTCTTCTGATAGACTCTGTCTTGTGGTAACAAATGAGATTTCTCAACTCAGAAATTATTACAGGACTCTATCTTTGAATTTTCAGTGATTTGGCAAATTCATTTGCATGGCAGGTTCAACAGTGTTCTGGCTCAGCAAAATTCAAGCTTTCCTTCAATTAATGTCTAAAATAATCTACGTGCTTCAATCCAAATGACTTATTTTTCCAGTCACAACAAAATTTGCCACTTTATGGCTTCAGAGTGATAAGAATTGGTTTAAGGCAAAGGGGGAAAATCTACTTCTTTGTCAAATGTATTGTGTCTGAAATCTAGGTGGGTGAAGTAGAGGGTGATGATAGTCATGATGAAATGCTTCTGCCTCACTCACACAGGTGAGAGCAAGAGGTGGAAAGAACTGACTTGGTAATTATATACATACACACACATATAAACACACACACACACACATACACACACACATATGAAGCATATGTATATATATGCATGTACATATGAATCATATATATATATATATATGAAGCGCATCATATATATATATACATATATATACATAAATATATATATATAACAGAAATATATATATATATATTTCTGTTTTTTACTTGTAAGGCAGGGAGGTTATAGCCATCAAAATGGAAGTTTGGGCTTTTCTTGCTAGATTGCCTATCCTCTCTGACAAAGGGAAAAATTTTTCTTGAAAAATTCTCTGAGAACTATTTCAAATGCAATTTCTTTTAAGAAGCCTGTTCTGATTATTTCAATTTGATACAATCTTGACCCTAGATTCACTGCTACATACACCATCTATCTTATGAGATGTCAGGTGCTATGTTACTAGAAACTGGTTTGTGATTTCTTCTTCACTTTAGTGTGTGTCCATTCCCTGAAAACAAGATTGTCTTTTTCATGTTTAAATGTGTGAAATGATTTCATACTTGGTAGACTTTCAAAAAAACAACTATATTTCAAAATGCAATTAACATCAGTAAATGGACAATTTTTTTCAAAATCTACTTCATTTATGTAATAAGTTCAGTCTAAGAGAAAGATCCACCAACTCTAGAAGGAACAACAGTTAATCAACTAAGATACTGCGTCTAAAAACATCTTCTTTCCACTGAAATTTTATGTTCCAAAGCTATTGTCTTAGTTAGTTATCTATTGCTGTGATAAAACACCATCACTCAGATGAAACACCATGGCTTTCTCAGCCAAATATACTGGCTACCCTCAGCCTCAACATAGCTTTCCTCTCATGATTTCTCAGCCTGTGTTCTTACACCATACCAACCAAGACCTCCTGCTCAGAGTGTTTTCTGCCCACAGTGAGCTTGGTTCTACCACACCAATCATTGATCAATAAACTTGCCTGTACAAACATTGTATCAGAGCATTTTGTCAATTGAGAGTCATATTTTACAAATTATTCTAGTTTCGCTCAACATGACAATAACTATCAAGTATATCAAACTTATCCAAATATGTTAAATTAATTCTCAAAAGAACATGATTTGTATAAACATAAAATACACTATTTTCTATACATGAAATTTAAAAGCTAGAAGGTTATTTTCAAACAGTTTGGGGGGGCTGTTTTATTTTCTTTTTTATACCTGTTTACAAATCTAGCCTCCTTGCATACAATATTTATTAAAACACCTAAATATTTAGACAGTTTAAGACAATAACTAAAGATGTTCTTATTTCAATTTGGAATCTCAACAGGTGATGAAAATTTTAGTAACATTGATAACTAATGACTAAGCTCAAAACTGATTTATGACAAATTAACAAATATGAAAGTCAAATCTAGAGTCAGTTAATATGCCTACAAGAATCTAAGGGGAATGAAATGCAAAATGTGCTAGAATTTGGAGAAAAATTATTACATATTTACTTGTAATAGGCAATTGTATTTTGAAATCATCTTAGTGAGTTATGCTGAAACATACAAACTAGTTATTGATATTTTTCTCAGTGTAAAGAGTGAGTCACCATTCACTAAAGTTTTACATTAAACATCTCTCAAGAGGGTGATAAAATCTTCCTGACTCTGGGATACAGTTGGAGAAGCTGAATCCAAAGAATCTTAGCAGAGCAAGGATGGTGAATTGTACATCAAGAGTTCACTTTAACAGTAATTTTGTTATGTATATATAACTTCTCACATATCCATGAGATAGTTCCTGAATTACTTCTTCCTTTCTACACAACAACCCATAAAACCAGTTCTAGCTAACTCCAGAAAAATATATATGCAAATACATACACAAATACATATACATCATTTACATATATGTATACATATAAAACCAATAAACCAATAAAAGCTTCTAACATATCCATAAGATATTTCCTGAATTACTTCCTTTCTTTTCCATGAAAACCAATAAAATCAGTTCTAGCTAACTCCAGAAACCTGTGTGTGTGTATGCAAATACATACAGAAATACATATATATCATATACATATATAAACATATATACATATATGTGTATATATACATATATTAAGAGAAATTTATGATAATGAGGTATGTGAAGCTTCTATGAGGCAGAATCAAACACTTTTTTTCCTGAGAATGCCACTGGCTTATGCATATACAGTACTCTTCTGAAGGCTCCTATGTTAAATACATAGAACCCAATTGCTCGTATTACTGAAAAAGGAGTATATCCTGAGGTTTCTGGGTTCCCTGTGTATGGATTCACAACTGAATGGGCTACTGGAAAGGAGCAAGAACTATGGAAGCTGGAGTTTCCTCAAAGACACAGTTCACTGTAGGTTGCTTTTGAAAAACATGTCTTATCCTCAGATCTCTTCTCTCATTTTCTGCTTCCTGGCTACTGATTTGTGCAGAGTCAATCTACCATGTCTTTTCTGACAGGGTGGCTCTGATTGAACCCCATAGAAGCACAAAATAAAATAAATTTCTTCTTTGTTAAGTTCTTTATCTCAGATATTTCATTATAAAGATTTAAAACTCAGCAACATGCACATCTTTTTGTTGATATATCACTCATGACTTAGGTGCAGTCTTTGGGAAAGAATCATGAATTATATCTATTTACCATGCATCCCCAACACTTATTATAAATTTCTATGTATCCAGTTTGATGGAAAGTTATTTATCATTGTCATCATTATCATCATCATAGTCATCATCGTCATCATCATCATCATCATTCTTATAATCTTCATTATACAACATCAGTATTCTATCAGTCATTGAGAAATATAGCTTGGTAGATATTTAACTGGAGGTGGAACAAGTTAGAAATGGATAAATATTCACTATCATTTATTTTACTTTACTCCTTACCATAGGCAAAACAAAAACATATGCATCCAATAAGCAATGAAGAAAATAACGGCTACCAGGCAGATGAGATCATTCAGTGGTTAAAAAGCTTGTCACAAAGCCTGACAGCCTAATTTTGATGCTAAGATCTCACATAATAGAAAAAGAGAAGAGAGTCTGGGAAGTTATTTTCTGATCTCAACACCCATGAAGGTGTGGTGTGAACATGCAGGCATGTTTACACATACATGAACACAAGCAAGAAATTTTTTAAATGAAGTACATTACAAATAAAAAGGAAGACTATTCCACAGTCCTTTGGATTCTCCCATAGGATTCATCCTACTATTCATCTCTGCATCCCTGATGCTTGGATGAAAGGTCTTTGTTAACTTTTTTTTTTTTTTTTTTTTTTTTTTTTTTTTTTTTTTTTTTATGTTGGAGCTTGAAATGAGGTCTTCATTCTTGCAAGGCAAGCACTTTTCCAGCTGAGCTATCTCCCTAACCCCAAGTCTTTTAAAATTTTATGTAACCATTCTTTATTGAGCCTAGTAAATTTGGCAAAGATAGTGTTGTTTCTTTTGTTTCCTTGATTTTGTAGAAATACAGCAGACTATTTCCCAAATAAAAAATGCTCAATAAATGTGTATGGAGAAAACTAGTTTCCTAATTTCTGTGTCACTTGAGTTGTAGAAAGAATAATATTTTTTTTCAATTAAAATCTTTACACTTTTCATTTTTATATTATTTATATATTTATATTTATATATTTTTATATTAATTTATATGGAGTAAATTTCCCATTCTCTTGGAACAAATACAAGAATATTGATATTGTGCCTGAAAAGAAAAGTTGATTAATTTGCCATTTGGAATTTTCTAAGTTCTTTTAAATCCCAACATGTATGAAGCAGACAGGATCACACCTGCCTAATTCATGTCAGTCTATATTTCATGAACATGATCAGAACTTGATTAAAACATCACATCCAAGTTTTCTATAGTAATGTAAGCACCAAATATTAAGAGGACACTTGTCTGAAATTATAACCAAGAAATCCTACCAAAATATAGCAATTATAAAATACAATGTAAAAAAATTATAAAATACAATGTATTACTCACTTATATGAATTTAACAGAAAGTAAACTGTGAATGCTTATTGTTTATTTTAGCAATTTTGCCAATAATCTTGGGAACAGACAATTACATCCTAACAAACATAGACCCATGAAACTGACTTCAATTTTCCTTGTTCAAGTTCTGTGGTGATGGGGTTAACAATCACTTTCTATCTGTTTTGAGACAGACACTGATTCAATTAGTCTCTGGATTTTATTTTACAAACACAAACTTTAATTGAACCACCTTTTCCTCTGAGAGTTATAAGAATTTCATGTTTCATATTGGCACAAACAATAAAAAAGATTCAGCTCTGTCCAATATCAATGAATAGCTTATACAAATTAGTTTACTTCTACAGAAGTTTATAAAAACCCATAGTGAACACAAACTTAAGATGTTGGGTACATGGTTATACTGCATGAGTAAATCATACCATAGGAGAAGAACATTTTTCTTATATAAGGAAATAAAATAGTTAGTTAGCCCTGTAATTGAACAAATAAGAAATGAGACGTACTGTATCACTCCTGGTTCAAAAGTTTACCAAACTAGAAAAGAAATAGAAACTAATCCTTAGTTTATCTATAAAAGGGGGAGTTGAAAAATAGTTATTATAAAGTAAAATGGATTCAAACTATTTACATATCATTCAACAATAAAAATATCTATATGGAGAAACTGAAGCAAGCCTGCCATTATTTTAAAATATGCTTCAGCTTGAATTGTTTGTTGTTTGTATGACAAGACACCCTATTGTGTAAATCTTCTAAAAGCAAGCACAGGTCATCATTTCCATTTGAGGGCAGCATTTCAGGTAAAATACCTACACAGTGGCCCGGAATTCCAGTCTCAGTTTGATAATCTAATGAATTCATTTTCAGTTTTCAAACTACATAGTGATTCTACTTGCATTAGACAGTGACAAGAAGATATAGGAACAAGAACACTGATCTTCCAGCTCAGAGCCAATAAAATTGAACAGCTACAGAAGAAAAGGGGTCTTGTTCTATCTACTGTAGAAATAGCTGTGATGTGTGTCCCAAAAGAGGATGGCATAGGTTTATTCCAGGGGAGGGCAGGAATACTTGGTTTTTCTTTCAAGTGGTCCAATTTTGTAGCAGAGATGTTGCATATGTCCATCAATTTTATTTGTTCCTAACAGAATGGTAAACCACTGCTTATTAGAACTTAAAAAGAAAATGTGTGACTGGAGCAAAAATCACTGAAGAAAGAGACCAGCTATCCAGCTGAGTTTGGGTCCCTGTTTTCATAGCCAACTTTCCTTTGATTGACAGATCCATTACTCCTAATTTTTGTTTCTTCAGTGTTTCTGATGCAGTGAACACAATGATATGTGTGCCCTAACAAAGACCTGGCACAACACCAGCTTCAACCACAAGCCTTGAAATGTGGACATTCAATGCCCTTCAATACAATGTTCCACTGTCATTCTTTATTGAGTCTTGCTTCTCCACAGGCCATATGCTCTTTGTATTTCACAGAGATGAAATACAAAGATGCACTTGGAACCATCAAATTTTGGCTTAAGTCTAGGATTTCTTATAGGTTTTTCCTAAAGCAATAATGGATTGTGCATTTGTCTTGCAAAAAAAAAAAGAAGAAGTTGAAGAAGAGGAAGAGGAAGAGGAAGAGGAAGAGGAAGAGGAAGAGGAAGAGGAAGAGGAAGAGGAAGAAGAAGAAGAAGAAGAAGAAGAAGAAGAAGAAGAAGAAGAAGAAGAAGAAGAAGAAGAAGAAGAAGAAATTTAAAAAAAGCATGACTTAGGGTCTGAAGATATACCTCAGTTGTCAAAAGTACCCACCTAGCAGCCTGAGTTATATCTCTATCACCTAATATGCTGGATACAGTAACACATGCATGTGATTCCAGCATCTAGGAGTCAGAGACAGAAAAAGCAAAACTTTAAGATCATCTCCATAGAGAGAGAAGGCATGCCTGGGATACATTAGACCCTGTAATAAAATGAATTTATACACTGGGAATATTAGCTAGTATATGTAGTGAATATAACTTGAAAATATTTACTTTTTATATTTTTATTAAAATATAAAAAGAGTGCCAATATCTAATCTAGATAGGGTTAACCATTTTGGAAATATATTGTACTCTTTACTATATTCTTCAGAATATTTATTCAATCAAGGACAATTATAGGGGAACATAAAGCTAGAGTCCTCACATTTTAATAGGTGGAGTCTATACAAAGCCTTGGTAGATCCTTCAGATATCCTTTGGATTCTTTGTTGTGATCTTTGGAACTGTAGATTGCATTGACTTTACCTGAAAGCAGGACTCCATTCAGGGACATATCCTTTTATGACCTTGGCTGTCTCTGTCTGGAGCTCTGATCTTGTTAGAATCTGTAGAACATAAACTGATTAAAACCACTTCTCCTTATCCATTTCTTTCTCCTAGGCTTCCTAAAGCAATCTACTCTTAGAAACCAAACCTTTGTATATTTCTTTGTCATTCACTTTTATAGATCTCCTTATTCTGGTCATGATGTGGTCTGTGGCATGTTTAAGTTTTATGGTATCAGTGGAATCTGCATTGCAAATACTGGGTTCTGAATCAGCCTGGATGAGTACAGCAAAGTCCTGAGTGGTGGCAGCTGTGTTCCTCTTACACTAACCCTTTGTGGTCAGTCCTTTCCCAGGTACAGATGGTGTTCATCAAGCTCAGAACACTGGCCACTGTCACCACATCTTCCCTGGCTATTTCTGTCACTGACAGATGGATTGTTGGCCATGAGTTATTGTCAGCAGGGAAAGAATCATGATCTGTCCCAACATACTGATGTAGAATACCAGAGAATTGGATCCCTCTATTATGGTTGAAGGTGGTTTGCTAGACATGTGTTTATTTGCAGCATAAAGGAGAATCTCGTGACACAGATAATGAATTCAGTGAAAATGATTCATTTTGATAATAAATGGCACGAGGTTTTTATCTGTACTATAATGTCTCAAGATGTGGATGAAACATGCATGAAATTATGTAGACATGTAAAAGTGGCTGTTTGAAATATTCGGGACAACAAATGTGAATTAAAAACATGTTTTTGAAATAATTTCCTAGGGCTAGCAAGATGGCTCAGTGAGAGTAGATGCTTGCTATCAACTCTCACAACTTGAGTTTGATCCCTGCCACCCATATAGTGGAAGGAGAGAATGGACTCCCTTTCCTTTGACTTTCGTGCATGTAGTATGCCACTTAGGTACTCAAATGCATAAAAACACATGCAAAAAATAAATAAAATGAGAAAAAAATTCTAGTGCTTATAAGTCTGCCGGACTCAAACATGACTCTTCTACCTTTATTTCCTTTCTTAACACACAAGTTTCTGTGTGAAAATGTTTACTGAAAGAGAAACTTATATTGTTTTCTCTTCTCTTATTGAAAGCTAGAAGTCTATGAAATAGAAAAACAAAACCACTTGAAATGTGTTCCAGCCTTTTAGATAAAAAACAAGCAAACTTTAAAAGAATTGTGCTAGGAAAGGAAAAGGAAGGAAGGAGAGGTAGAAAGTGTGAGGGAAGAAAAGATAGGGGGGAGGGAGGGAGGAAGGGAGAGAGACAGGGAGATTTAGGACAAATAAAAGATAACAAAGCAAAAATCCAACTGAATACGCTAACCAAAAGTGAGGAAAAAGAACAAGCCTGGCAGCCTTGTTATTGTTATCTCAGGAAGGCAGCAAGAATAGAAATAACCACTTTCCTGTGTTTCTAAGTCACCAGCATTTTATTTTTGCCACTTTTACCTTTATTCCAAGCAGACCATCAGAACATCAAAGTCTCCTCTAGAGGTCCCGTGGAGACTGGCACCTAAGACATCAGCCCATCATTATCACGAATGGACCATCAATGCCTATGGGTCCTATGATCACATCCAAAACTATGATACTGGAAAGTTTCCAGGAACACAGCCAACTCTGGACAAAGCAGCTTCAATGGCTTTTTGTATTCTTTTTCTAACAGCTGACAGCAGAGAACGTTGGAGTTAGCATGATTTATATTATAAACAGACTAATTGAACATCTGAACTGATGGACTCTATAATGCTCTGCGCTTGACCAAATCTGTCCAGAAGATATGATAAGGATAAATTATTAAGGTCTTGGAAAGATTATATATAAACTTTTGCCCTGTTTCACAGACAAGGTTCCAATCTTTTTTTTTTTTTTTTCAGAGAAAATTCCATGTTTCCATTGACAATGAACTTCAATATTTATGATGGTAAACAAGAAAGCCACAGTGTGGAGTCTTAGTTCCTTGTAACACCCTCCAACTCCTCTAACTAGATCATTGCTCTAATTTACAGAATATGATGATAGCTGTCAGAAAGAAGGATGTGGTATCTATGAGGACTAAAATTGTAGGATGTGCAATAGAAGAAGGGCTCCTCCTTCTCACCCACGAGCATCAAAGTATTTCACCTGTGCATATTTATGAAACCTGTACCTCTGTGACATGATGCTTTTTGCCTGGCCAGTTTTGCAGATACTTTAAGTGATATAGAAGCAATAGGTGTAGAAATTCTGAGGTCACCCTGCCTGCCTTCCCACCTCCAGGCATTTAGCATTCAGACCATGTGAGTTCCAAGTGTGCTATCTATTTTTAAAGAACTCCATGAGGCAGCATTATGTAATTTCATTTGGTAACCCAGTTTAGTGTTTACCACGCTATTTCCTATATGTAACCTTAACACAGTCTAAAGTAATATCAAGAGCTAGAATATTAATATAAATTAATGAGTATAATTTAACTAAGTTTTTTCAAACAATACTAAAGAAGGTTAAATATATTAGAACTGTTCTTTACTGAAATTTAAATCACTCATTTAAATATACACTCATTTCCCCATTATATTTATATTTTCTTTGTATCAAACAAAACTGTAAAATTATCATTATTAATTTGGTAGTTTGTACTTTTTTTAATTCTTACTCCTATTTCTATTAAATGGACAATGACTGGAGGCAGAGTCACTATTATAAATATTCATACTACACACAGGCCTATATAACCAATAGAATCCTAACTTCTTTTCTTATAGACACTGATTTGATTGCCTCAGTGTTGTCAACAAACACATCAGCATAAACTCTAAGATTCTTCATGAACAATAACATATACGTGTTATAATAATAATAGTGACTCTGCTTCCAGTCACTGTCCATTATATGCACATTATAATATGATGTGTATGTCACACACATCATATATATGGTGTGTATATATATATATCATAAATTTTGTGATACATATATTCATATTATGCATATATATTTTGCTGTTAACTTATCAAAAAGAATATATTATAACAAGCATATACTAGGAATTTATATAACTAAATAAATAAAACATGTAGACAAATTTAATATTCATCTTTAGGTACCTATTTCATACCAAATATTTCAGAATGCAATGATATGGTGTTTCAAGAAACATATGACAATATCTAAAACATTATTTTTTATATACCAACAGATTGACATAAACATTCATACTACACACAGTCCTATATAACCAATTTGTAGAATCCTAACTTCTTATAGACACTGATTTGACTGCCTCAGTGTTGTCAACAAACACAGCAGCATAAAGTCTAAGATTCTTCATGAAAAATAACTTTTAACTTTGACAACAAAGCTTCCAGAAAGACTTATGGGACAGTTATTCAGAAAAAATGAGTCATTAGAGCCAGACTAGACGAAGTCATCTTCCACTTGGGAAAGAGGAAAACTGTTTTGTTTTGTTGTTGTTGTTGTTCGTTTGTTTGTTTTGTCTATGAAGTTCTTAGGAAACCCAGAGCCTCGGGAATTACCTTGGTGATACTCATTGCAAAATAATTTCAAGTATCTAAGATACATTTCATAAATCAGCTAATCCATACCATAGGTGCCCTAATTATATTCTCCAAAGATAGAGCTCAGACCCAGAAAGCACTATTACTTTCTAAAATTGATCATCTTGTTTTAAAATGTCCTTTGCAATGTGCAAATAAGGACTGAGCATGATTTTGCCATCTGCAGCTGGCTCTGATATTTCTCTCATGGTTAGTATAAGAGTAGGCATCATAGAAACCCATGCCAATTTTAAAGAAATGTTAAGTGTTTCCCACGTTTTCTGACCAACACATTATGAAACATGAAAAACGTCATAGCTCTTGCTGAGCATTATGGTCCCAGTGTCTCCACCAGAAGGATAAATCAATGAAAGAATGAGAGAGAGACTGCCCATTCACAGCAAAAGCAAAGATACATCCCAGGAAGGTACTGTCTGCATCCCACTCTCATAAAAGCTGTTTATGTTAGAAGTTGCATCGTAAAAAAAAATAGTAATAATTTTTATTTTCTCTATTACTTCCAGACAGAAGCCCCCCCCCCAACTTCACCTCACCCACCTCCTCCCTACTCAGATCAACTCCTCCTCTGATTCTCTTTAAAAAGGAAAAAAGGGGAAGGAAGAGGAGGGAAGTGGCGAGGAAGGGAAGAGAGGGGAGCAGAGGGGAGGAGAGAGGGAAGGGAAGGGAAGAGAAGGGGAGGGGAGGGGAGGGGAGGGGAGGGGAGGGGAGGGGAGGGGAGGGGAGGGGAGGGGAGGGGAGGGGAGGGGAGGGGAGAGAAGGGAATAGGCCTCTTGGTGCTGTCCACCTAACATGGCCTAAGAAGATTCAATAAGAATGGGCAAAAACCCTCATATCAAGACTGGACATGGCAACTCAGTAGAAGGAAAAGGGACACAAGTACAAGTAAAAGAATCAGAGACACCTGCCACTCCCATTGTTCAGAGTTCCACAAGAACACCAAGCTAGAGAAACATAAGGCATAAGCAGTACCTGTATGAGTATAGACCTAGTCAGACCCCTAAAGGGTCCATAATTGTCACTTTAGTCTCTGTGAATCCCTAGAAGCCCTGCTTAGTTGATTCTGTGGCCCATGTTCTCCTGCTGTCCTCTACCCCACTGGTTCCTATAACCCAGTGGTGGTTTGAATATGCTTGGCTGAGGAAGTAGCACTATTAGGAGTGTTGCCTTGTTGGAGGATGGGTGTCACTGTGGGGTTGGGCTTTGAAGCTCCACCCAGTATGGAAGAGACAGTCTGCTCCTGGCTTCCTTTGGATGAAGATGAAATTAGCTCCTCTGGTGCCATGACTGCCTGGACACTGCTGTGCTTCCTACCATGATGATAATGAACTGAAACTCTGAATCTGTAAGCCAGCCTCAATTAAATGATGTCCTTTATGAGAGTTGCCTTGGTGGTGGTGTCTGTTCACAACAGTAAAACAAGTCTGTCTACATGCTGCCATGTTTTCTGCCTTGATGATAATGGATTGGATCTCTGAACCTGTAAGCTAGCCTGAGTTAAATGTGTTTTAAAAGAGTTGCCTTGTTCATGCTGTCTCTTCACAGCATTGGAAACCCTAAAAAAGACTAATCCTTCCTCACTCTCTTCTGCAGGGTGACTCTATCTATGCCTAATGTTTGGCTCTATGTCTCTTTATCTGCTCTCAGAGGCTGATGCATTATGTTTCACTGATCACAACTGGGCAAGATGTATCTTAAATGGCTTTCTTAAAATGAAACCTTAGAGAAGACTGTGAATTACTGCATGAGGACTATGTCACTCAATATTTATTAAAATATGCAAATGATAAATTAAGGTACTGCTTGCATTTTATTCACATATTTACTTATTGTTTATTAATTATGCACTTTGAAAATTTCATGACTGTCATTCTGATGACTCTCTCCTAACTTCTCTTACCTTCTTCCATTCATTATCAACACATGTTTTCCACATTATTCTCCTTCTGTATTCATGTCTTCTTCATTTGTGTTGTGACTCACTACGGTTAACCAGGACCATTTGTTTGCTGTTAGTCACTGAAGTCTGGAAGGTTCATCAGTAGACAATTGAAAGTAGTAACTCCTGTCTCTCAGAATCTATGCATAGCCAATAGTTTAGCAATGAAGGGTAGGTCTCTTTGAGTCCCCTTCCTACCCACATGTTTTATTGTTGGCAGCCCATTCTTATGGTGACTCAGTGCAGGTATCCACTGCTATTGAGAATTTATAGTTATAATTGTGTCTTACTAAAAATAAAATGTTCATTTTATAGCCCTTTTGTTGATATTCTGTATTTTACATTCCTTCTATCCTGGCTTCTGCAGTGTTTATTGAGTGTTAGATGGGATACATAACTGACATTCTAACACTCTCAGCATTGAGAGTGTTAAGGATAAAAATATGTTTATAATAGGAGATGCACATATTTCTCCCTTCAGAAATAGCACTTAGCAATTACACAGGCTTTCTGGTAGTTTCTCTTTTACTATGGATAAAATCATAATACAGACACATTTTCACATTTTTGGTGTTCCTGTTGTGTATAAGAGACAGACAGAGAGAGAGAGAGAGAGAGAGAGAGAGAGAGAGAGAGAGAGAGAGAGAATGAGAACTAATATGCATGTATGGGTGTGTAGCTGTATATGCAGAAGCTAAAAGTTGATGTTGAAAATCATCCTTAATTGTGATATTCCTTATTTATTCAAACAGTAACTATTAATTAAACCCAGTGCTCACCAATATGGCTAGTCTCCCAGCTGCCTTGCTCAGTGGATTCCATGTACCTGTTTGCTGAGGTTAAAATCAAAGCTGAGGTGCTTTGTCCACCTGAAATTTCTGTGGGTTTCTGGTGATTTAACCTCTCGTTTTCATATGTACACAGCAAACACTTAATCACTGATTCACTCCTCTAAGGAAATAAAAATATATTTGGGTATTTGCATTCACATCTTCTTTGTCTAGCTCTCATAACCAGAAGCTAAAAGGAAGATCGTTCTTTAAGCATCTTATCTGGAAAATGTATTTTTTCTACTGTTCTTTCCTCTATGTTGGGCAAGGGAAATCCATTTCCAAGTGTTAGTCATTCACATCGAGTTTATGCAGGTAGTTATGCCATATGCAATCCACAGCCAGAAAATGCCTCCCCTTCAGGTATCTGGCCTTTAAATCAGCACATCTTTTCAATTTTTTCTCTCTTAGTGCCTAAATCTAAAGCCAACAACTTCAGCATCATCTTACTGAGGAGGCTATAAAATAGTGGATGTAAAGAACAGTACAAGATCACATTTTGTGTTGGTTCTATGGCATGGAGCAACGTACAGTCAAGCCTAGGAAACACTACTTTGGTTCCTACAACTCTACATACCCAGGAGTTATGATGGTCTTACAACTGGCCATCATGGTTTTGATTCCCAAATACATGTATGTGTACTTCCATGTCTCAGAAACAGCTTTTATATATGAGAGTAGTATATCTCATTCACAGAACTAGGCTGAGACTCTTTAACAAAGAATGTTATTCCTTATTATTTGCTAGAAACTGAGAAAATTGCTTTCACATATCACTCATTGTCTCCTCTGTGAAGTACTATGCATTAATTCATCAGGAAACTGTCATTCAGAGATATTGCATGATTCAAACTTCAGTTTACATTACAGGCCTCTGAGGACTTGACACCATGCATATTTTTGTGTTTCTATTATACAATACCAGTTTTACAAACAAATATAAAACTGATCTTGAACTTTCCCCATTAAAGTATTTTTTTTCCCTAAATTCCAGGGTATTTTTTAAGACCTGCATTTTCTTTCTTATCTTTAAAAGTATGTTAGAGACATTTTTGTGAGCTGATAATTACACTGTTTATTTACCTCATCCTTCCAAAAATACTAAATAAATAACTAAATATCATTCTTATACATCAGAAAATCAGAGAGGTTGAGCAATATTTCTAGTACAAGATAAGCAATAATTGGCTAAACTCTTTCTGAACTCTACATTTCTCTCAAACACAGTATTATACTATTAAAAAATAAGGCTCCCTATGGTCGTGAGATACTATATCTGACACACATCAGACACACAGCTAAGCAGGCCCATGGATGACAAGAACAAAGGTGTTGCCATTGTCTGACTTACTCTGTCTTCTAAAAACTGTTAGATTAAAATCTTAGTCTCCTAGGAGATGGTGTTATAATTTGGAGCCTTTGGGAGAAAATTTGGTCATTAGAATTCAGCCTACATAAACCAGATTGGTATCCTTACAAATTAGACTCAAAGGTTCATTCCTCTTTCTGTCATGAGAATACAGCAAAGAGAAAGTTAGCGTTTGCTAACAGTAACAGGCCCAGCCTGTTACTGTCTTGACTTTAGCTTTACCAGCTTCTAAAAGTGTGGAAAATAAACATGCAATGTTTATTTTACCTGAACTGTTTTGTTCACTGACAGCACCCTGGACAGCTCAAGACAGACCAATGTTACTACACAATGGATATGCTACTGTGAAAATATCTAGAAATGTAGAAGTAGCTTTGGAACTAGGTGAAATATTCAATAGCTGGGGAGTCTTGAATTGAGTGCAATGAAAAGCCAAAATTTTTATGAACAGGACATTCCAGCAAAAGCTCAGAAGGAGGAGAAAGCTATGGAGAAAGACTTGATTTTCTTAGAAATTAAGTAAATACTACTGAAGTGAATGCAGGGAGAAATATGTTCTCAAATGGAAAGCAATATATTATTCATTACACAAAAGAACAAAACCAACCCTTGTTAGAAGACATCAAAACATTTGGCTAAGTTGTATCCTTGTTTCAACTTTTTGTGGAAGGAGTAGTTTACTAGAGAAATGATATTATTGCCTAAAAAAATAATTTAGAAGGTCCAGCTTGGCATCTCTTAACTGTTGAGAAGAAACCATGAACAAAGAGACATGGATTAGAGTATACTTGTTAAAGGGAATAGCAGAATTGAAAGATCTGGAACAAGGTCTGGATGAATACACTAAAAAACAGCCTGCTCAAGGGAGAACATGAACCTGTGGCTATGACTTTCTGGACCATTTAGTTCACTATTTAAACATTAGTAAGTACCTACTGTCCAAGACAATTGTTGATCATCATCATGGCTGTTGTATTTTCCACCCATCATAAGCCCAAAGTAGAAAAGTTTTAACAACTACCAAGAGATAAGAGGTCTCCTGATAGAACAATACCTAATAGCACTTGAGAGACAGAGATACTCCCACAACCATATATGAGAATAAACACAGACATATTATTTAAACCTGGGAGAACTTGAGGATATATTCAAGGAACAGAGTTAAATGAAAGGAGAGCTATCAAAAAAAATCACCTTGGCAATAGAGCTAGGCTAAGAATTGTCATGGAAACCAGGATCAGTTTTAAAAGTGAGACTATGCAAAGCCTTAGCCTCAATCCATTCTTGACAAAATTCTGAGGCATTGGAGTTTCACACTATAACCTTAGTGGCCCTCAGGTAAGAAAGAGAGGTATCTCTGAGCATGAAAGTTCAATGCTTAGTCTGTTGGATTTGAGGCTCGTTTGGCATATATGTAACCATTCTACTTAACTATTTCACTTCTCCAGTGGTATTATCTGACATCTTCTCCATTGTTTTTTCACAGCATGTGAAGTTCTTGATTTCATAGTGTCACACCTGAAAAAGAGATTTTCTTAAAATTAACTTACCTTGAGTTCCTCTCATGTCTGATACATAAGGTATTTACATGAGACTCAGGGCTTTAACTTTTTAGGGTTGTCTATGCTACAATTTAAAGCTCTGTGGCTACTGGAAATGAAGCAATGTATGCACATATAAGGAGGTCAAACACCAAATATAGAGGATCAGAACCTGTATTTGTTGTAAACCAATATATGAAATTCTGGTCTGTAATATGATTCTCTTAAAACATGAGATCTGTCAAAAGACCTCAAGCAGAAGCAGGTTCATGAAAACAAAGCAAAACAGGCAGGAAGTTCTCCCCAGATGTCACATATGTAGGCATCTGGATGACAAGACTCTCAACCTCCAGAACTGTAAGAAATCCATTTTTATTATTTGCAACCACTGAATATGTGGCATTCTCTTGCAGCAGCAAAACAAAATAATATAGGTAGCTCATTTCACTCTGAAAGAAAATTTCTTAAATTTGTCTCAGACTGCTGCATTCTAAATCTGAGTGTTTTGTAGTAGGTTAATGTTCAAAGACCTGGCTGGCTCAGTTTCATGAGTGAAATACTAGCATTTTTAAAGGAACCTTGATTATTTTTCCTTACAACTGGAAAGATTACAAGTTGGGTGGTACTGGTGGATGCCTTTAGTTCCAGCACTTGGAAGGCAGAGGAAGGCATATCTCCAAGTTAAAGATCAGCCTGGTCTACAGAGTGAGTTCCAGGACAGCCAGGAAAAAAAGAGAAAACAAAAAACAAACCAAACAAACAAACAACAACAACAAAAACAAATGTTATTCACTCAGAAGAATATATAGTTTAACCCATAGAAATACTCTATGATGAATACCATTGATCTTTATTCAGAAATTAACAGAAGCCATGATGTTAAAGCTTCATTAGAAAAGATTTACTGGAAACTAAAAAGGATATAAGATTCTTAAGACCTATCTATTTTTTTGTGTTGGACTGCACTGGAAACATAATATCACTCAGAGAATCACTGAGGCCTATTTACAAATGATACAACATCTTTTCTCAAGGTAAAATACATTTCAGGACCCATCTGTTCTGTTTCTCTTTTTTCTCCATTTCTTAAGCTACAATTATCTTTCCTAATTGCCTTGAAAGCAACAGGAAAAAAGGTCAATTTGTGATGTCTGTACATGGCAGAAAACTATTTCTTAGTTTCTATTCTCTTCACCTTGCTTGGTTTTCTAAATGTATTTTGAGATTTATCAGGGACTTAACTGATCAACTGGGCAGGATGAAAGCATTCTAATCAAATAATGAAGTTATTGGTTTGGTTTTATTTCTACCATGCCAATTATGACCCATCTAAAATACAATTGAGCCCATGTCCAAATTTACCTATGGCCTGTTTTCTAAGTGTTCTGTTCTTATTGAGGAACATGGCTTGATTGTATTAATTGGAATAGCACAAATACATCTTCTTGATTCAAAACATACTCAGTGAGATTTAAGAGCAAAAATTCAATCCTTTCACAAAGGGGTTACATCCTCTGTTTTCTAAACACACAAATATAAGGCAGAGTGAGTGGAGAGCTAAGAAAACACAACCAGGCTTGCCAAGATACTTGTCCTCAAGCTGTATTGGATAACAAGGGGATGTGATGTTGATAGAATACTAATATAAGTCACCTAGCCAAACACACTTGGTACCAGCTGGGGTATAGAAAGCATAGCAGGTGTTCTGAAGGCTGGGAAGGTATCTCAAAACTGTAAAGACCTGGTTTCTGCTTTCACTAAGAAACTGCAGCTTCTCAGATGTAATGACTGTTAGTCTAATACCACATCTATGCTACTTTGTGTTTAACTATGTTTTGATTCACCACACTGTGAACAGATTCTTCCTACCTATTTCTCATTCTCCTATATGTTTCTGTTAAAATTACAAGTGTAACATAATAAAGTGTAACAGTCTTGGGATAATCAAATCTAAGAACCATCGTAGTTTTCTTATTGGTATGATGAGATTCTATATGTTCCAGAAGAATTAGCATTCCTGGGCAGATATTGACATACTAACTTGTGAAATTAATATATGCAAGGATGGCAAGGATGGCAAAATTTTACTGTTTCCTTTCAGGGTGTTGCATAAACCTAGCAATTAAATAAGACATAAGACAGATATGAGGGAAAATGAACATAAAAGTTTAATGTAAATTTTATGATCTAATAAATGAGAACTAAACTTGGAATACCAATTCATACTAGTTAAACTAGGGCTATGGTGGGGAAGTAATTATATTATGTGGGGAGGTAACAGAAAAATTCAGTTTGTTTAAAAATATTTGTTTGTACAAAATTTTCTCAGCTTTGATTTTCAATTTGGGAAAAGCAATCTGCTGGTGTGTATGGGCCATCTATTTCTCTTAGTTTATTTTTAATTGAAATATAAGTTGTTAGAATTGTTACATTTTCAAATAAAGTGTGTTTTAGTGAGTGTCTTTCATCTCCCATCCTCTCCACCCTGATGTTATATCTTATGATAGGTTTTCTTCTCCCAACTTCCCCTCTTTCATGTCCTTTGTGTGTTCCAGCAACTTTTGGGGGGAGAAAGGAACAGGAAAATTTGAATGCTCTTCATACATATGTTAATTCCTGGGTACAACAAGCTCATAAAAACATTTCCACGAGAGAAGCATGTTTGGATCATATTCTTGAACCTTCCAAGAGCCGTGTTGCTTTTTCAATTAAGAAGGCTAATATGAGTAATAAGCAGATTTCAGCAGGGCAGTGGTAGCACACGCCTTTAATCCCAGCACTTGGGAGGCAGAGGCAAGCGGATTTCTGAGTTCGAGGCCAGCCTAGTCTACAGAGTGAGTTCCAGGACAGCCAGGGCTATAACAGAGAAACCCTGTCTCAAAAACAAAACAAAACAAACAAACAAAAAGAAAACTTAAGTATTCTTTTGCTCAGTAGCATACTCAAGCAGAACTTACCAAACAGAAAAAATAACATGAATAGATTGCAGGGAGGAAAATGCTGTGGTGGGGTACCAAATGTAGGGAGAGCAGGGGAGAGAGAAGAGAGATCAGCTGGGGTGCAGGAGTACAGGAGCAATATGTAAGACATTTGGGGGACATGGATCCGGAAGCACAGCATGACTCGCAGTGGAAAAAAAAGGACAACAACCCATCCACAAAGCCTTCCATTTAAAAATGTGTTTTACCTAAAAGATGTGCAGAAACAAAGATAGAGCAGAGTCTGAGGGATGCCACCCAATGATTGCCACAAATTGAGAGCCATCCCATGGTCAAGAACCATCCCCAACACTATTAATGATACTTCCTTTTGCTTGCAGACAGGAACTTAGCATAACCGTCCCCTGAGTGGCTCTACTCAACAACTAATGAAAAAAGATTGAGAGATTAACAACCAAACATTAGCTGAAACATTCAGGAATACTTTTTTTCTTTTTCTTTACATTCCAGATTTTATCCCCCTCCATATCCACCCTCTCAATGTTCCCCATCCCGTAACTCCTCCTCACCTTGTCTCCACAAGGATGTCCCACCCCTCCAACCCCTATCCCTTAAGACCTCTCCACTCCCTGAGGCCTCCAGTCTCTTGAGGGTTAGGTGCGTCTTATCTGACTGAACCCAGACCCGGCAGTCCTCTGCTATATATGCGTTGGTGTACTTATATCAACTGGTGTATGCTGCCTGGTTGGTGGTCCAGTGTCTGAGATATCTCGAGATTCCAGGTTAATTGAGACTACCGGTCACCCTCCTCCTCAGCTTCTTCCAGCTTTTCCCTAATTCAACCACAGGGGTCAGCAGCTTCTGTTCATTGGTTGGGTATAAATATCTACATCTGACTCTTTCAGCTGCATGTTGGGAGAGCAGTCATGATAGGTTCCTTTTTGTGAGCACTCCATAGCCTCAGTAATAGTGTCAGGCTTTAGAGCCTGCCCTTGAGCTGGATCCCACTTTGGGTCTGTCTCTGGACCTTCTTTTTCTCAGGCTCTTCTCCATTTTCGTCCTGGCAGTTCTTTCCAACAGGAACAATTATGGGTCAGAGTTTTGACTGTAGGATGGCAACCCCAGCCCTCACTTGATACCCTGCCTTTCTGCTGAATGTGTCCTATATAAGTTCCCTTTCCCCACTGTAAGGCATTTCATCTAAGGTCCCTCCCTTTGAGTTCTGAGAGTCTCTCACCTCCCAGGTCTCTGGTACATTCTGGAGGATCCCCCTACCTCCTACCTTCCAAGGTTGCCTATTTCCATTCTTTCTGCTGGCCCTCAGGGCTTCAGTCCTTTTCCCACACTCAATACCTGATCATGTTCCCCTCTTCCCCTCCCTGTCCTGTTTTCCCACCCAGTTCCCTCTCTTTCTTCCCCCTTGTGATTGCTTCCTTCTCCCTTCCAAGTGGGATTGAGGCATCCATACTTAGACCCTTCAGCTTGTTGACCTTTTTTAGTTCTGTGGACTGTATCTTGGGTATTCTGTAAATTTTTTTTTGGATAATATCCACTTATTAGTGAGTACATACCATGGATGTCCTTTTGAGTCTGAGTTACTTCATTCAAGATATTTTCTAGTCCCATCCATTTGCCTTCAAAACTCAGAATGTCCTCGTTCTTAATAGCCGAGTAGTATTCCATTGTGTGAATGAACCACATTTTATATATCCAGTCATCTGTCATAAGACATCTGGATTGTTTCCAGCTTCTGGCTATCAGAAACAAGGCTTCTATACCATAGTATAGAACATAGTGGAACAAGTGCACCTGTGGCCTCGTGGAGCATTTTGGGGTATATTCCCAAGAGTGGTATAGCTAGGTATTCAGGTAGATCTATTTCCGATTTTCTGAGGAACATCCAGATTTATTTTCAGAGTGGTTGTACCAGCTCACTCAAGGGCTGATTATAGAAACTGGCACAAGGGAGAGCCAATATATTTGCCAACAAATTAAAGGCATAGGGGAATATTTCCTTGGAAGTTGGGTAGATAGTTCAATGAACTCAATAAGTAAGTTCTTGATACACAAGCTGAGGTCCTGAGCTTGGTCCTTAGCCTCTATGTACAAAGCTGAGTATGTACTTGTTATAACAGCATTGACTCAATAGAGACATGTAAATGCTTGAGTCTAGACAGCTTGGCCTAGCTCACTTCCAGGCAATGAGAGATTCTGTCTCATAGAAAAAAATGGAGTGAGGTTCAAGAGATAGAAAAAGAACTAAAAAGACCATTGTTCTTGTAGTGAACTAGAATTCCATTCTCAGGATTCTTGTTGCATGGCTTACAAACACCTATAACTCTAGGGAATCTCACACTTTATGGCTTTTGTGGATATCTACATAAATATATTCATAGAAACAAAGATTTTATACACACACACACACACACACACACATATATATATATATACACACACACACATATACACGTATATAGACATATACCCATACCATATGTTTGTATATATGTATACATATATAAAATCTGTATTTTTATGAACACTCACATATACATATATTTATGTATATATGTACATATATGTGTGTACATATATATGTGTGTATATATATGTATATATGTATATATATGTATATGTGTGTGTTTGTGTGTATGTGTATGTGTATGTGTGTGTGTGTGTGTGTGTGTGTGTGTGTGTGTATGTACATATATATGTGGTGGATAGCACTCAGGGAATCACATCAAGTATGGACTTTTGTCTTTCACATGTGTGTGTCCATAGTCACCAGCCCACATACACACACACACATCATTCACACAAATTTCTTAATCAGAAGACAAACTTCTATGATTGTGTACCAAATTAAAAACATACTTATTCAAAACATCTTCATAAATGCTCTAATTCATTGTTATTAGTAAGAAAGAAAAAGATATTTCCATTTATGTTCTATTTGATTTAACGTACTTGCTTAACTCAAGTTA